>NW_025222728.1:652005-810267 GCF_014066325.1 Apis laboriosa
TGATGCGAAACTAAGAAAAAGGAAAGCAAATAATACAAGAAAGATAAAAAATAGAATACGAAAGTGACTGTCAGCGCCATCTCTTGAGTGTCAAAGATATCTACGTAAGAATATTATTAAAAATTTATTATTTTTATTTATTATTTATCAATTTATTATTTATTATTTTATTCTACATTATAAAAGATATATATTGAAAAAATAATATCTCCATTTTTTTTATATTAAATATTAAGATATATTATAATTTTTTAAAAAGGAAATGATAAAAATGCTGTTTAATTAACATCCTATTGACTGTGATCATAAAATGTAGACAAAGAGAGCAAATAGTGAAAAAAACACAGAAATAGAGTAAAAATGAGGTACTCAGCGCCATCTCTAAATTGATGCGAAACTAAAAAAAAGGAAAGCAAATAATACAAGAAAGATAAAAAATAGAATACGAAAGTGACTGTCAGCGCCATCTCTTTAGTGTCAAAGATATCAACGTAAGGATATTATTAAGAATTTATTATTTTTATTTATTATTTATCAATTTATTATTTATTATTTATTAATTTATTATTTTATTCTATATTGTAAAAGATATATATTGAAAAAATATCTTCATTTTTTTTTTATATTAAATATTAAGATAACATAGAGATAGAGTAAAAATGAGGTACTCAGCGCCATCTCTGAAGTGATGCGAAACTAAGAAAAAGGAAAGCAAATAATACAAGAAAGATAAAAAATAGAATACGAAAGTGACTGTCAACGCCATCTCTTGAGTGTCAAAGATATCTACATAAGAATATTATTAAGAATTTATTATTTTTATTTATTATTTATCAATTTATTATTTATTATTTATTAATTTATTATTTTATTCTATATTGTAAAAGATATATATTGAAAAAATAATATCTTCATTTTTTTTTTATATTAAAGATTAAGATAACACAGAGATAGAGTAAAAATAAGATACCCAGCGCCATCTCTGAAGTGATGCGAAACTAAGAAAAAGGAAAGCAAATAGTACGAGAAAGATAAAAAATAGAATACGAATGTGACTGTCAGCGCCATCTCTTGAGTGTCAAAGATATCTACGTAAGGATTTATATGCAAGATAAAGTAAAATTATAAACAAGAAGCAGAATAAAAATGATATCTTACAGAATTTTGTATTTGTATCAAAAAACATATGAGTTACTATGTGTAAATAACATATTGATTTAGCAATTGTTTTTAATATTACAATCATTTTTTTATATCAAACCAATAATCGCTTGTGACAAAAAATGATAACAAAATGCTGTGATACAAAAAAACATTACACGTTTATTCTATATATCTGTGATATATATAGGATTTTAATCTTAACTGAATACTATATCGATAATATTGAAAACTATTAAATGTTAACGGATTTATTAAGAAATGCTCTCATAATCTAATTGCTTTTTTTTAAAATTAATATTAAAAGAAATTCCGTTTATTTTCAATAAATATTGCATATCAAAATGATCATAATTATTAGAAATAAAATTTATCTTAAAGATATTATTAAAATAACTACACAGTAGCGACATCTTACGTGTATGGAATTGTACACATATTATTATTTTCAAGACTCAGAGTATTTCTGAAGGGTTGAGGTCCTCACGATCGCAAAATGGCACGCGGATAGTAAGAATTATCAAGAAATATAATAAAAAATATACACGGCGAACGATCGTACTGAATAACGATGGCGTCGGCTTACATTAAAGATGAACAAGGTGATAAATTTCATTTTATTTAATTATTTAATTTATTTTAACTATTGAATTATTTATAACCTGTAAATGTATTTATAACATGTAAACAACCTCCATTTCACGATAGTTAAGTTAAGTTCTAATATTTACCTATCTTCAAATTTTTAATAAATATTAAAAATTACAATAAGAAACACATGATATCTTGAATAAAATCTAATGCAAATAATATAATAAATATATTTAAAAGATATATTTATGTTCATTCATAAAATTAATTATTATAAATTTTTTCATAGGTGGGACATTTATTCCTGCCAGTCAACGTCCAGATGGTACATGGCGTAAACCACGTCGTGTCAAAGATGGTTATATACCACAAGAGGAAGTTCCACTGTATGTATTTATAAAAATATATTAAATTTTTCTTTTTGATATCATATATCATTTATCATATATCATTTCCTTTCAGATATGAAAGCAAAGGTAAACAGATAAAAAATAAACCTATATATCCAATAGGTGCAAGTCCAGAATTTATAGCAGAGCATAAAGCTAAACAGGAAGCATTACTAGCAGCAAAATCTAAAACTATTCCTGGTGCTTCAGTTAAAACAGAAGTAAAAAAGAAAAAGAAAAAAAATAAAAACAAAACAACAGAACGTATAACGGAAGAATTAGCTAAAACTACTCTTTCAGAATCAGATCAAAAGAAAGAATTATCATCACATAATAGTAAATTACAAACCAATATAAAAACAATATCTAATAATCAAACATCAGTTCCCAAATCAAATATCCCAACACAATCTGAAATTTCAATACCAGATCCACAAAAAAGGTTGAAAAATTTAAGAAAAAAAATTAGAGAAATTGTAACATTGGAAGAAAAGATAAAAAATGGTTTGTTAAAAAATCCTGAGAAAGAAATACTTGATAAATTAGCAAGAAAAGCTGAAATTTCAAAAGAAATAAAACGATTAGAAGCAAGTCAATAGAAAGAAGAAGTTGAAAAAAATATATTTACTTATTCTAATGAACTATCACTTTATAGTTGTACCTAAGCAAATGTGTGTTTTTCAAATTTTTAAAAATTTTAATATGATCTTATGTAATATCACTTTCTCATCCTCTTTATACAGTAAATGTATAGCAATATAAAAATGTACATTTATATACAGAAGATAAAAATTAAATACTAATGAATTTAGTATGCTATAACATCACTATGTGAAAGACCAATCAGATTTTAATAAAAATTGTTTTTGCATATTATATGTTGTTATTTATATAATAAAAAATACTCTATGTAATATTATATATATTCACATTTCTTTAATTTTTACGTCACGTATGATAAATTTCTTTGAATATAAATTTCACTGAAGTACTAGGGATTTTATATGCTGGACATACTGACTAGCTTTATTTTCTCAATAGTTGCTAAAATTCTTATATTACAATATTCTATGTTTACAAATACTCTACAAAATTCTACTTACTTTTAGAATATTATACGTGAAAAATGTGAAACATTTGTAAATATTTCAATAATTTTCGTTTTTTGTTACATTTTCAGTCAAGTCCTTGTATTTTTTAAAATGAAGATTATTGATAATTGAATATACAAATTAAAAAGAACATTTCATGATTGACTATAGCTGATTGTAATAATTAATAACGTCAAATTAGTTGATATTCGATGCCTCTCGGCAGTAAACCTGAATGTGTCAAGTGTGGGACTCGAGAGACCCCGCTTTGGCATTCAACCGAAGCCGGTAACCTTTGCAATGATTGCCTAGAAGAAGAAAGAATTTCCGAAGCAAATTCAAATGTAAAAAATGAAGATGAAGATAAAGGAGGATCATTAAAACCTACTAGAAGAAGCACGAGAATTACAAGATATTGTAATTCTAAATCAATTCCACATAAAATTATACCGAAGGGTAAAGGAAGAAGAAATTTATTCAAAAAAACTGTATGTTTTTAAATTTGTTAACAATTTCAAAGAAAAGAACATTTTATATTATTTTCTTTTTATTTTTCAATTTAGCCAGTTAAAGCGCCAACAGCTACAGCAACCCCTGTTACAAGTAATTATGTATTTTATAGAGGCACTTATTTTCAAGTAGGTGATATAGTTTCTATGCAAGATATTGATGGAGGAATTTATTATGCACAAATTCGTGGTTTACTCACAGACCAATATTGTGAAAAAAGTGCTGCTGTTACTTGGCTTTTACCTACTAGTGCAAGGTAGATTATTATAGATTATTGAAACATATGATTAAATTGTTAATATTAAAATATCGTAATATTAATATTGTTAATATTGTTAATATTATAATATTGTTAATATTAAAATAAATTGTTAATATTAAAATAAATAATAAAATTATTATATTTTATATATAGTCCACCACCTGATGAAGGATTTAGTCCTGAAACATATATTATAGGACCAGAAGAAGATCTTCCACGTAAATTGGAATGTATGGAATTTGTAATGCATGCTCCATCAGATTATTACAAATTAAAAAATACATCATATCCACCACCACTTACAGAAAGAGGTACTGGATATATATGGACTACACTTAGAAATGAAATTGTTACATCTAAAAAGTAAATTTTTGTTTTTTAATTTATTATGGAACTTTTTATATTAATATATATATTGATTGATTGCTTATATGTATAAGAATTTGGTGTTGAAATATAAAACAATAATTAATGTAAATATATATAACTAATAATTTTTAAGAAATGAATGTTTGTCATGAATAATTGTAATATTTATTATATCATTTTGTTTCATACAATATAATTTTATTATTATTATTAATAAATGGAAGTAAATTACTATTAAATACAAATAAATTAATACTAAATATACTATTAAAAAATAATAGTAGAAATGCAACTTCTTTAATGAAATTATAAATAATAATATAACTTTTGTAATTAATAAAATATATTTTTTAGATTTATAAATTTTTTACCTTTTTTCTTTTATATATTGAACATAATACTTCCAATAATTCAAATTTTTAATTTTAAAGTCAGAGATAAATAACTTTCTTAAATTATATAGTACAAATCCTCTTCTTTGAAAATCTTCATTGATTAATTCTGTTGAGATGAAATATCATGAAGAATAATTTGTGGATAATATTGATGCATTTTTGTTTGCTTGAAGGAAAAGGAAAAAAACCCTTGTAGTATTATTTTCATTTGGAATTATAGTTGAAACCAGTCAGCTTGGAGCCAACGAAGTAACGGCTGGTCAGAATTTAAGATCTTTTATAGCTTGTGGTAAATCAGGTAACTTCATATCCTTTATCTGTTGTGGTATGTTCATATTCTTGACAGCAGAAACAGCACGCGCCGGCGCTGCTGTGATTCCTGCCTGCACATACCATGGATGGAAAAAATGGAAAATGGAAAATATAAAGGGCATTTGAATTTAAATTGATTAATAAGAGTAAATACAAATAAATAACTACGCAATACATATTTTATTCTTAGAGCATAGCGACGTATACATTTGCATTAAGGCACTGTTATCGAGCAAACATTTACAAACGATTTAGCACCATGCGTGTTATGAATATTTATTTTGTAAAGCTTTATGTTTCGAAAGATTTGTTTCGAAATTCTTGGTGAAAAAAAAGAAATCAGATAAATTACATAAAGGAATGAATGCGTATAAAATGATTTGATTTTTTTTTTACTGCCGATTTACTTAGGGAGGGGGCCCCAGAAGGACAAACGGACGAGGTGAGCAAGATCGTCCTGATTTGTAAGTTCCCTAAAATTCATGTTAGGTCAATCAGTCCTACCACCATATGAAATAGCTCTACAAAACATTCCAATGCATGCACAGCTAATGAAAAAACTGCAATAGGCTGTTAACACCTTCAAGCCCAGAAAACTTCTTAATATTTAATGCCTTTTTATATGAGTTTGTTTTATTACTTCAAAATTTAAAGAAAATAAAGATAAAATAGACTCAAAATTTAAGGGATGTTTACATAAATTAGTTAATTAAAACTATGATTTGGTAATTTAACCACAGTGCATTGCTATATTATGTACAAAATTTGTTATCTTTAATATCTATGAATTATATAAATAAAGCTATAAACATAATATAAACATACAACATATATATCAATATTTCTTAAATGCAAATTATAAAATATCACTTACCTCTTGTTTTTCCAATTTATTTTGATCTTCAATTCTTGTAAGTATTTCAGTCATATTAGTTTCCAAAACCATTCCTCCCATCACTAATTCATTAAGTATATAATGAACTTTATCTACATGAAAAATAAGATCAAGTTCACATACATTTTCAAAACATTTATCCAATGTTTCAACAAAAACTTGTATTAAATCCAAAATTCCCAACTCTGATTCTGAACTATCAACACAAAATACAAAATATAACGTAGCATAATGTCGGTAGATCAATTTATAATCAGATCCACCAATTAAACTTCCACCTTCTAAAAAATTACAAACATTATCATCTCTCTTTGAAACTAGTTGAAATGTTTCCTTTATTATCTGTTGCTGCATATCCTCATTCTGAAAAAAAAGAAAATTTATTCAATTATATATTAGATTAAATAATAATAAAATTTAATTATTATTATACTTACAAAATATTGATAAAATTTAGAAAGTCTAGGCTTTCCATGATTATTAAATACTAATATAGCCTTAATCATGATTGATAATTAATTAATAAATTAAAGACTTTTATAATAGAATTTTATAATAAAAAGAAAGATAAATGTTCATTTACAAAGATTAGTCAGAAAAAAATTTTCTTTTTAACATTATCAAAGAAATTCATAGTAATAATAACATTTAAGATTAACATTTAATTATAAGATTAAAGCAAATAAATATTTCATTTTACAGCTATCTATATTTATACATTTTTTTTTTTTATTTTTTTTAACCTTTTTATTATTATTATAAACAATGTGATGTTATACTAATAATTAACATCAATAATAATATTATATATAAAATTAATTAAGAAAATAACTTAAAAATCATAGTAATTAAATCCAATATGTAACAAATGAATTATTTATAATAATTTTTTATAAGAATTTCAGTTAGAAAATCAACAAATTCATGAAACGAATACGAAACATGGATATTAAAACACTACAACCATCTAACGTGAACAAATAGAACTAATCATCAAGTAATAAAATTAAAAAATTTAATTTTCAATCTAAATTTTTTGACTGTTCAAATTTAAACTTAAATTCAAAGAAATAATTTGAAACCAATTTTGTCAAAATATTTCTTCTTATACGTGCTTAATTAAAATTATACAAATTTTTAATATTATATTATTATTTATAACAATTATTATTAATGTTACACTTAGTTTTATTTTATATTAAAATGACAATTTTAATAAATTTTAATTTTGATAGTAAAGTAATAGAAGGGCTTTAGTATTCTCTGAAATATGTGATAAAAAAATGTATCGAGTGACAGATCTATTTTATATTTTATATGTGCTATTATAAACGAAATATTTTATTTGTTATCTAATAAACAATGAAATTCAAGTAATTAACACTAGATGGAACTATTCATGTAAGATCTGATAAACCATTTTGATTTCTGTATTCTCGAAAGCACGAAAATCTGAATTTTTCTATTTTTATAGTATCTACTTTAATGTGTCATTAGATTTCTGCGTTATGTTTCGATAAATCGTAAGTGCAATCTTACGAAAAAAGTAAATGGAGTATTATCAAATGCAGCGTAACATTATCATTGCATTTCAAAGGTAAGATTGTTTACAATATATTTAATTTACAATCTACTTATTTAACTTTAATTTTAATTTTTATTTTTGTATCAACTAAAATTTATTAGAATTCAAAAAGATAAATAAATTTTATATTATTCATTATAATATATTATATTTATTATATTAATATTTCTTGTCAAATTTATGTTTACTTGATATACTTAAATATAATTGAACTGTCATTTCTTATAAATATTATAAAATTTATATATTTATATATTTCTTATTAAAAACAAATTATTGATAATTTTATTGAAATTCTAAAAATCTTGATCTTTGCATTTCAGAATTTTTTTTTGTATTTAAAATTATAATGTTTGAATTATATCCATTCATTTCTAGAATAAACATTTATTTCATTTAATAATATCATCATAAAATATATTATATATTAAAAAAATAATTAATATGATTTTATTAAATAATACATTTTTAATAAAATTTTTAATAAAAAAAATTCTCTATCATTATAGTTAGAAAATGAAAAAATAATTTTATTAAAAAATGAATATTATTAAAAAATGAATTATGTGTTCTTAGATGGACAAATTGCAATTATTGCCATTGGAATTGCCATCAACCACCAATATAAATAATGGAACAGTGAAAGGAAAAATATCATTTGTTCGAAGATTAGCAATGGGATTTGTGATTCTGGCTACATTAGGTTTATTATATGTACCAGCATATCATTCTGCCCAAGGTCCACTTTTAGGCTTAGGTGAGACTCCATCTCCTGCAAAGCATATTGGTGTTTCACATTTGGTAGCTTCAGTAGGTATGCATTCACTAACATTGCTAGAGAGTTTTATTATATTATAAACTAACAAAACTAATGATATATATAAGCTTGCTTTCACTATTCTTCTTCTAATTTAATCAAATTTAAATTTTAACTTTTTGGATTGTATTAATATAAATTTAAAAAAAAATATAAGGATTACATAAATAGATATAGTTAATATTTACTATATTAAATATTAAATCTTTAATAACTGAAGGAAAAAACAAATATTATAATAACAGATATAGAATGGATATTTATTTAATTGTATTTATAGAAATTTATATTAAAATAGAAATAAAAAATAAATTTATATAGTAAAAAAAGTATTAGTTATATAATTTTCCTTTTTCTATTTTATTTTAGAATGCTTAAGTGATGCTAAAGTAAAATAATTATTTAATTTTATTAAATAATGGCATGCATAAAATCAGATGTTAAAGGACAAAATTTTATGAATTCAATTTTCTCTAAAAATTTAAAATAAAATATTTTTTAAATAAATAATTTACAGCACAGTTGCCAGGTTGGACATATAATACTTCAAGAGATCTTTCTGTATATATTCATCCAGAAAATACAACTGCAGTTTTAAATCCTATTGGTATATGTTCTCCATCACCATATCTTTTTATAATTATTTGTTCAGCTGTTACAAATATCAAAGCACGAACAGCTATAAGAAATACATGGGCTAATAAAAATAATTTAGATAATATATATAATTCATTTGTGAAAATAGCATTTCTTTTGGGTCAAAGTGACAATGATACACTTAATGTATGTATCTATTTGTTAAAAAAATATTAATAATAAATATTAATGAATATTAATAAATATTAATAAAAATATATTAATAAATATTATCTGAATAAAATATTAAGTTATATTGCAGAATATAATAGCTGAAGAAAGTCACCAATATAATGATATTATTCAAGAAAAATTTTATGACACATATAACAATCTTACATTGAAATCTGTAATGATGTTAAAATGGATAACATCAAATTGTGGTCAAGCAAAATATCTGATGAAAACAGATGATGATATGTTTGTGAATATACCTACTTTAATGAAAACCTTACAATCAAGATCACAAACTACTGATATATTATTAGGTTCTCTCATTTGTAATGCCAAACCTATTTTAGATCCAAATAATAAATGGTAAATAATATATATTATATCATATCATATTATATCATAATATATTTATATTATATATATAATGTAAAATAAGTCTATATATAATCTAAATATGTGTTAATTAGGTACACACCAAAATATATGTATTCAGAGAGAATATACCCTAATTATTTATCTGGTACAGGATATGTAATGAGTTTAGATGTGGCATTTAAATTATATCATGCAGCATTAATAACACCATTACTTCACTTGGAAGATGTTTACATTACTGGTCTTTGTGCAAAATATGCAAAAGTGCGACCTGTAAATCATCCTGGATTTAGTTATGTTCCACGTAAACTGGATCCTTGTGTATTAAGAAATGCTATTACAGCACACAAAGTGAATGTGTCTAGTATGTATATAATATGGAACAAATTGAATGATACAAATCTCTCTTGTAGCAATCACACTCATATTGATAAAAAATCAGTTACATTAAGTAGAAATAGTAGAAATATTTGATATTACATAATAAAGAGAACTATTAACAAATGTGTTTAAATTAATTAAAGTTTTTTAAGCATTAAATATGTTATTTATTATTGATTTAATTACTTGTTATATCAGAATAATATTAATAAGTAAATTAATGAATATTCTCTTATGAAAATGATGAAACAAACTTATACTAAATTTATTCATGAGATTTTTGTTTTTAAAATATGACAAGAAAGATTTGTAATTAATATTTGAATAAAATTCTACAGATTATTTTTCCATTTAAAAAGCAATAGTTTTTAAGGGAATCTGTCAATTAGACTTATTCTACGAGTTCATTTTCTTATTTATTTATAAAAATCTTCATAATGAAATATAAAATATCCGTTTGATTTTTAATTTAATATCTAAATTATGAAACATTTATTTTATTTATTTTATTATCAAATATCATATATCAATTGCTTCCATTTGATCAAAAAATTGTTGTTTAACAAATTTTAAAAAAAATATTTTATTTATTATTTAAATTTGATAAAAAAAGATTAATATTGAGTAGTAATAATAATTTAAATACATCAAATATGTTTATATGATAAATTAATCAGGTGTTTTTGACACCTTTTTGCTTCCTTTAAAATCACATTAATTTTAATATATATATTTAATATTTAATTCTAATTAAAAACTTATTACATTCAATATTGATATTATGATATTAAATATTTGTGATTAATTATATATTTATATTTTATGTCAAAATATAGCACTTTATAAATATTTTAACATTTTAACATTCTATGTTAATGTAAAATATTTTATAAAAATAATTATTATGATAAATCTTATAAAAACAATTCAGATCTTTAAATGATAATATTTATCTTACTAAATATATTATAATTAATTAAATATAACGAATCGTAAAAAAAATATATAATATATTATAAGTGTATTAAATTACACTTATTGCCTAATGAAAAGAAATTTTTTTGAAATAATGACTTCTTGATATTTCTAAAAAAATTATAAAAATATATATATATATTTTTTACTATTTGTATTTATATATCACCAGTTGTTCTTAATAATTATTTCTTTAATAAAAGTTTATTTCGTTTAAAATTTATAAATTTAAAATTATATTATTATTTTATATTATTTTTTAATTATAATATTTTTTCATATTCAAATATTATAATAATTTTTAAGAACTATGTTGTAATTTCAATTTTAAAACTTTTTTGTTATTTATTAATAACAAAATATATGCTTATAATGCAATAATTATCAATTAATTGATATTATAGATCTCAAAATCTCAGTAACTCAGTAATCTCAGTTGATTTCAATTATTAAAAGTAACAAATTCATCCATCCAATTTTAAATACATGTATTGTGCGTAAAATACAACATTGTTAAAATCGTATTATGATATTTATTTTAATATCAGCGATATATATTTAGCTATCATGAATTTGTGATGTAGCTTATTATAAGTTGAGAATATATGAAATTTTGTAAAAATTTGTTAGAACGTATCAATTAATGATATTTATAATATCATTATTAATAATATTATTAATATTTTATATTATATATTATAATATTATATATTAATAATAACGATAATCATGTTTCTTGTATTCTAATTAATCGAATTGATTACCATTTTATATGATACTTAAATAATTATATATATAAGAAGAAACTACATTTCTTGTTAATTCTAGTGCAAATAATTAATGCACCAATGTTAAATTAATTATTAGCTCCAGGTCAATACAAATTCATATTTATGAAGCTTATTGAGTGAGATTTGTTCACTAAAAGCAAAATGAAGATTATTAACAACTTTACTGGAGTATTCTAGTGGCCTTAGAAAATCTTATTTTATTTTATATATATATTGTCTTCGAAAAATTGAACTTCGAAGTTCTATATCATGTTATGAAATTTGGTGCTACATAGTAATTAATCATATCACCGGATATACTTTTGTACAGGTCATTATTTGATTTATAGAAACTAAGTTTTATACATGAAAAAATGTTTTTCTTAAATAAAATCAATAAATTTAAATAAGAAATTCTTGTTTATTATTTTTTTTTTTTTTTTTGAATGAGCTGTACATAAGTGCATACGGTTTTAATAAATTTAATGATATATTTATCTCTACAAATTCATATATATATAAAACTGATTTGTTACGCGCGTCTATTGAATTATAAAAAATAAATTGTGTCTATAAATAAATTGTATAATAAAAGAAAATTATTAATGAAAAAATATTTTTTCTTTTTTTTTTCCTAAATTTTTCTTTTTTGTAAAAAAAAATAAATCATTAGTAAATGTTGTAAATAATATTTCATAAAATTTTAATTAATAACAACATATTTACAAAAATATTATTCATATATTTAAAAAATAAATACACAGTAGATATTTTATATCTATTACAAGCTAATTATATTCTATATAAATATTTATATACAACTATGTTATTATAAATGATTTTATAAATATTTAATTGCAATAATTTTTTTATTAGAAATTTTTTTATTGTTAATAATGTTACTTTTTTCATTTTTCTTTTTTTTTTTTTTTCTTTTTCAAAGGCTCAGTTCTATCCATTATAATATTATTATCCATTATTTTGTCTGGAATTATTTGATTTTTATTTTTAATATTTTTTTCAGTTGATTCTTCAGTATTAAAATGAACAGCTCTTAAACTTTCTGTTAACTTATCTAATTTAATTTTTACTTTTCTACGTAATTTTGCTTGTTTCTTTTTTGCTATTCTAATATTTAAATGTTTCACTTTTTTTCTAAAATATGTATCTGAAAAATCTGAAAAGTTATCAATATTCATTGATGAATTTATTTCATGTTTTAAAGGTATTTCATTACAAGAAAGTTCTGTTTGAAATTTACACTCTAAAGATTTGATATCTTCATTTTTAATTAACTGCAAATCTGAATCAATTTTATGTGATCTTTTAAATTTTTTTGCTTGAGAACCATTCAATTCATCATCTTCCCATGTATTAATAATATTTTTACATTGAATATCTTGATTTTTTTTCTTTAATTTCTTATCTTTTTTCTTTTTTTTTTTATGATTATTTATTTGTTTTTGAACATTTTTTTTATTTATTTCATCTCTTGAGCTTTGTTCCACAAAAATTGATGAATATTTTTGGCAATTATCTATTTCTTCAGATTCATTATCTTTAACATCATAAGACATTAAAATTTTTTTTTCTTTTTTTCTTTTTCTTTTTCTACTTTTTTCTTTTTTTTCCTCTTTTGATTCATCTTTTATTATACCATGTATATTTTTTTCATCACTATCACTTACATTACATAAAATATTTAATTGATGACTCAAATCATTTATACGTCTTCTATTCTTTCTTTCAGTAGTTTTACATTTTTTAGGAACTAATATAGTTTCGGATGTTATTGGTAATATTATATTTTCATCATTAATCTTTTCATATTCATTATTTTGAAACATATTATTACTGCTTTGTAATTTTGTTGAAATATTCATATATGAATTTGAGTTTAATAAATATTTATCTTGTTGAGCTATTCTTTTCAATTTTCCATTTAATGTTAATCCATGTCTAGCTCCTTTATGGGCAGTTCTACCATTACATATTTTAAATAATTCTTCATCTGTTAAAGAAGCATGATTAATATTTTCTTCAATATTTTGTTTTTCACATATATTAGAATTATTTTCTATTATTAAATTGCCATTAAATAATGTAGAAGTTTTAAGAAAATTTTCATATTTAAATTCTTTTTTATTAATATCTTCTTTAAGAAAATTATCGGTTGTATTTTCTTTTGGAACAAATATAGAAACTCCATGTGTTTGTGATTGAACTGTGATACTATTAGCTGCTTTATTAAAAGCATTCTCCCACCAATTATTATTATCTTCATTTTTGTGTCCTATTCCTGTTGTATTAAATTTTAATTTTGGTTTCAATGCTTCTGTAATGCCATTTTCATGTTTCCCTAAACCTTTACCTATATCAATAAAATGTAAAATAAGATCTTTTAAATATATTTTATAAGATTGTTTTAATTTAATTATATAAATATATATATATATATTTTTTAGATTGCATAAATTTATTTAAATACATTAATTTAATAATAAATATTAAAATATAATATTAAAATATAATATAAAAATATATTTTAAGAATGTAATATAAATAAATCAAGTTATAAATAATTTTATTATATAACGATATT
The DNA here is from genome assembly GCF_014066325.1 of Apis laboriosa. Classification (NCBI taxonomy): domain Eukaryota; kingdom Metazoa; phylum Arthropoda; class Insecta; order Hymenoptera; family Apidae; genus Apis; species Apis laboriosa. The sequence goes on from NW_025222728.1 coordinate 666,296, forward strand.
ATTTCTAAAATCATACCTTCCTTCCACCCATACTTCATAAGCTGAGACTTTGCAAAATCATTCATATTTAAACTTTTGTTATTATAATTGTATATAAAAAAAATTTAATTTAGCAATCTATAAATACATCACAATTTATGAACGATACACGTTTTCGTTAACTATAAGTATATAACATTACTAGTAATAAAAACTATATTATTTTTTATACATTATACACATTGAAATTTTCGTAATACTCGTATGATGGCGTTATAATACAATAGTGCATTATCATATAATTCATAAGAATTTTGTCCAATTTTAATATTTAAAATTGTCTTTTTTAATATATTTCATCTTATCATCTTAGAATAAATTATTTACTACTAATTTGAAATTTTTTTGTCTATCTTAAAAAAATCTTTTTATGTTCTATATATATATATATATATATATATTGTATATATATATATTATATATATTTTGTCAATGAAAAAACTGTAAATATATAAATACATTAAATATGAAATGATTATTATTTTTAAAAAATGTAATCAATTATATAATATTATATACATATATATACATATATATATTTAATGTACAAAGTTTTTATTTAATACTAAAATAAAGTATATCAAAAATATATATTATTAATGTGTATATATACATACATACGTTATAGTTATTATAAAAAGGATGTTCAAACCTTCAGAAAATTTAGCTACTTATCTATGATTTGACGTTCATTAGCCAACAATAAAAAATAGTTTTATAATATGTATTTTGTCTTAACATTAAATTTTTTATATTCGCTATGATAATTTTGCGTGTCCCACCATTATACAGCGAAATTTATTCGAAGCAAAGTACTGATATTATTCGATGGCAAGGAAATAAACAGTTTTAAACTGTGCACTTGATGAAATACATTTAATATTAACAGTGTAATCAGAATATTCAAATATATTAAGAAAAAGACAAGGTTTGTGAATTTTATACTTTCATGAATATTTGTCATATTTTACGAAATTTAATGTTTTTTTTTTTATCCAATATCATTGAAATAAAATATTGTAATTTACATAAAATAAAGTTTTTATATAAACATTTTAATTATATATTTATTTATTTTTAACATTTAATATTTATATATAAGAAAAATAAAATTAAAATGAATATTTTACATTAATCAGTTAAATTAATTAAACTACGATAATTTTTTTCCGTTATATTGTAAATTTTTATCTTTATAAATATAATTTGTATATTATTATTATTATTATTCACATTTTTTAACATTATTATATATTATTTTAGATACATATTGATTTTAAAAAAACAATGGCATTACGTGAATTGGTAGAAGGTGACTGTGGAGGACCTAGCTCTTTAATTCATTTGACATCACATTTTGTACGTGATCATGGATTCAAAGACGAAGGAATACATCATCCTTTTGAACATGTGGAACCTTTTCAAGCTTCAGATTCAGATCAGTTAGTTAAACAATTTTTAGAAGAAAATCCTTCATGTCCTCAAACATTTAGAATGGATAATTTATTACAAGAAATGCGTGAAATTGATCAAAATATTCATCCACCTATAGCAGCACCTGGAGTTGCTCAAGAATTAACCAGTTTAGATACAGCTTGGGCAAATCAATATCTTGAATCAGGACGTCATTTTAATGTAATTCTTATTTTATTAGCATAATTTGTATATTAGCAGTTTTTTTTTATAAAATCAAATTTTTATTATTTTCATTTAATATAGGAACACCATGCTGATGATATTTGGCATCCTGAAGAAGAAAATAATTCAAATATTTTAAATAATCAAAAACATGAATTTGGATTAGGACCAAAATGGGCTGAAGAATATATAGAACATAGTATAGATGCTATACAAAGCAATATAAATATAGAAAATCCAATAGAAATAATAGAAAACAATGATAATCCCAATTTTGAATATTCAAAATTTATGAAATTTATGAAACAAGAAGGAGAAATCCCTATTGAAAACAATCAAGATTCACTGCCAAATTTTCATGATACAAGTAAAAAATGGATTGAACAGTATAAAAAAGATAATCAAAAATCTGAAGATACAATTTCTTCTATCAATCAAGAAAATGAAATGATAAATAAAGTAGAAGAAGAATTAGCTGTTGCTGGTAATTGGATAAATGAATTTCAAAAAGAAAATGTCTCTACAGGTTTGTAAATATTTTAATATTAATTTGATATCTATCAATTCCTAATCATATTAATAATCATTTTTATAAAAAATAAATTTTAGTGATAGAAAATTATGAATCTACATTTTTGAAACTTCAAAATGAATGGGATAAAATTTCATCTGAAGAATTATCTTCCAAGCATCCTTGGCTTTCAGAATATGATAAGTTTTATGATCCATTTAAAGAATATGAATTTCATGAAGAAAATCCTATGAAAAATTTATCTAATGCATTAAAAGAAGGTAAAAAAAGATTGGAAGCTGGAGATTTACCAAGTGCCATACTTTGCTTTGAAGCAGCAGTGCAACAAGATGAAAATAATTCAGAAGCTTGGCTACTTCTTGGTAAAACCCTAGCTGAAAATGAACAAGATCCATTAGCTATTTCTGCTTTAAAACGTTGTTTAAATTTGGATCCTTCAAATGGTTCTGCTCTTATGGCACTTGCAGTTTCATATACAAATGAATCTTATCAAAATCAAGCATGTATGACTCTTAAAGAATGGTTATTAAAAAATGAAAAATACAAGCATCTTTCAATACAAAAGATTAATAATGAGCAACACATAAAATCCAATATATCATCTATTTTGTTTGAGTAAGTAATAAATTTAATAATGCATATAATAAAATATTTTATTAATTTTAATATTCTATTTATTTTTTCTAGAGATGTTCATGAAGAAGTAAAAAATCTTTATATTCAAGCAGCACGAATGAATCCATGGAATGAAATAGATGCAGATGTACAATGTGGATTAGGAGTACTTTTTAATTTATCTAATGAATATGATAAAGCTAGCGATTGTTTTCAAGCGGCGTTGCAAGTGCGTCCTCATGTATGTATTAAATCAGTCTTTCTTATGATAGAAATTAATAATTAAATATATTATCAAAAGCATAATATATTTTTGAAAGGATTCTAGATTATGGAATAGATTAGGTGCAACTTTAGCTAATGGTCAAAAATCAGAAGAAGCTGTAACTGCATATCATCATGCTTTAAAATTATCACCTGGATTCATTAGAGCTCGTTACAATCTCGGAATTTCTTGCATTAATCTTGGTGCATTTAAGTAAGTAAAATTTTGTTTATATTATGAAATTATATATTTTGAAATTATTTATTTCTCTATAGAGAAGCAGGCGAACATCTTATAATTGCTTTAAACCAACAAGCTGCCGGTCGTGGAATTCAAGGCGAAAATTTTCCGCCGAAAACAATGTCGAATATTATTTGGTCAACATTAAGACTTGTTATTTCATTAATGCACAAATATCATTTAAATGAAGCTATAGAAAACAGGTAAAACTTAATATATATTTTTTAATAAAAATTACTAAATTTTGTTACATAAATAGTATTTTTGATTGTTTCAGAGATCTAACAAGGTTAAATAAGGAATTTGAAATTGTATAAAAATTTGTTGAACTCGTTTGTTAAAAAGTATAAATCCTTTTTAACTTAGTATTTAAGATATAAAATAAAATGATTAAAAATATTTTTCGTAGTTCAAAAATGTATATATAAACAAAAATTAAGATTATTATTAATGCTATTATATAACTTCTTTGTTATGATATGGGATTGACTTAAACATATTAAAAAAATTGTTTTGAAAAATATTATTTAATAAATATCAAAACATTATTTTGTCATATATCTTTTTTAATAGGTAAATAAGTTTTTACTATTTTATTTTATATAAATTAAAAGAGATATTATATATTATTAAATCATATATATTAATATGATAAAATTATTATACAATTAATAAATAAAAATTAAAAATAATTGAATCCTCAAGAAAAATATTAAATAATTCTAATTAATAATAATTCTAAAAATCAAATCATTTCTTTCTTTCTTCTTAAATAAATAAATATTTATAAAAATACAATTACAATAATTTAAGAACAATTAAAGAAAAAGTCTGTTATGAGTTAAAGTTATATATTATTTTTCTATTATAATTTATAAATATCATAGATCACTTCTAACATAATTACATTAGATTTACATATATATAACAAAGAGAAATTAGTCCTAAAGGCACATCAAAGTTACATATTTTGTAACATTTAAAAAGTGATGAAAATACATTATAGGATCAACAAATATAATAAAAAGTATCTTAATATTTAATTTCTTAAACACATGCCACCCCGCCCTTAGCGGTTAAAATATAAACAATTTTTAACAAATTCTTATAAATATTCAAACAGTAGTCAAAAATACAATGATCACTACTACAAAATTTCTTACTTCAATATATAAAGCAATCTATCATATTAAATATTATATATAACACTGTAAAATTTTAATATCTATATGCTTGATTTTGTATAAACTTTTCATAATTATGATTCAACTATTTCATTAGCTAAGGGAAAGATAACATACGTCCAGATATAATATAATATATCTATATAGAACATTTCAACAATTAATAATAGTGAATTAGTTTTATCTATAATATTTGTTTTTAGTTTTTGATAATTTGTTAATACAACTTTATCCATGAAAAATCTTGCATAATTAAAATTGTAATAAAAATCGAATATTTTAATTAATTGGATTAAGAAAAATATATAATTTCAAAAATATTATATAAATAATAAAAATATATTATAAAGTAAATTATATATCTAATAATGATTTGTAAAATTATAATATAATGAATGAAAAAATACATATGTAAGTAAAAAAGTGAATCATTAATAATCAAAAAGTGATCAAAAATAAAAAATTATTAAAATTATTTCTAAAAGTCAGGTAATTTTAAGCAAAAATTTGTAATCCATGAAAGTTATCACATGAAAAACTATTGTTTTCAAATTCGATTAAGTACAATTCATTTCAAATCTATTTTTCTCTATATATAATTTTTATACAACATAATTTCTTGTTGCATTTAAATTTTTCAGTTTTTTTTTTTATAAATAAATTAAATTGGACCTATCGTCGTCGAAATTGATCAGTTAAAATTATCGCTCATAATTTTAATGTCGATAAAAGTTGTTGCCCAGTTTCCATTATTAACGATTTAACATGTTCGGCGTGCATAATTTGATTACACATTTCATTGCATTTTTGAAATGTTATTATATCATCTTTTGGAAGAACACGATGTAGACTTTTTAAAGATAATGTATGTGGTAGATAATTTAAAATTGCTAAAATGAAGAGTCTATTATAATACAACTAATATAAAGTATACTTTAATATAAATATATCAAAAATGTTTACCTTTCATAATTTGCGTATATAAACATTGCAATTCTTGTCGAGTGTTTGTTGTAGAAATTTTATTTTGTGTTAGTTCAATTAAATACTTCCATTCAGAATCTTTAGTATATGTATCCTAAAAATTGAAACACAATCTTGTGAAATTCTATTGTAAAAAGAATAAAAAAATATCGTAAAAACAGTAAAGTAAGTACATTGTATCATTCATTTACTGAAACAATAGTATAACAAAATTTTAAAGAATGCAATATTCAATATTTTCAATTCTCAGAAAATTATTATTATATTAAAATTTTAAATTTAAAAATATATATATATGTTTATAAAATTCTACAAGTAAAAGATATAAATACTAAAAATAATTCGTTCTATATCAATAATAAAAGATTGCAAATTTTGAAATATTATATTATTGCATATCATATTTCAAACGAATAATATACATATGAAAAATATATTTAGATTTATTTACCTTCGCATATTGTATAACTGCTTGAGGACAATTTTCCATTAGAAGTGTTGTTGTTTCTTCTGTATTTTGAATACATAACGTTTTTAAAGATAAACTGCCATGAATTTCTTGTGTTTCAAGAAATTGTTTAACTTCGTATAAACACTCATTTGGTATAAAATCGCAAGATAATACAGATTGTAATTTAAACAATTCTGTTGGTATAGTTTTTTCAGAATCAGTCTTATCGATATCAACTAAATCTTGTAAATCGCACATATTCAAAACTTTTTGATAATCTTTCGCATATGGTGGCATCCCGTTTAGATAATGAGGTCTAAATTTGACAAATATGAAGTTATCATAATTTTCTTGCATATTTTCTCTATTTTCTATTTTGTATACTTTAGTTTGAGTTAATTTGCCTAAGTATGATCGTACTAATAACTTAAATGCTTCAACAAGAGCAAAATCTGTGCGTATTTGATTTTTATTTATAACAGATGAGTCTATAATCAATTTTGTACTGAAGTAATTATGAAGATATTTTTCAAGAAAAATTTGTAATGTCATTGCTGCATTATGTCCATCCCGTCCTACTCTTGACGGCAAATATTCTAAAAATACCTGTATAATTTGATGAAGAGATAAAATTCCATCGTCTTCTATTAATTGTATTAAAATTTCGGCAAAAGTTAAATTTTTTTGTCGCATTAACATTCCAGCAAAATCCGAAAACGTCGGAATCATTGGACTTCTTTTTTTCATAGCTGTCATATCAAACAAAAGATCCCAATGTTCTAAAACTATTCGTTTGATATATAATGCCGAAACTGGCTCAATTATTTTTTCTGCTTGTTCCTGTTTTTCAGCTTGTATATATAAGAGTGCTAACGCTAATTTAACTAACTCATCTGTTTCGTATAATAATAAAAGATGGATTAATTTTTCGGTGGTATATTCTCGCAATACAGGACTACTGAAAATCAATTTCAGTAAATCCGATTTTTTCAATTTACATATCATTTCTACAATATTAAATCCTTGAAACAACGCATCAGCTTCTGAACCACTTTTCATTGTAAGAAGAATATCTGTTAAAAAAGTAACGAGTCCCGGAGCATCTTGACTTGATTTTCTAGATAATACTTCTGAGGGTTTTAATCCTGACATTTTGTAATAAGGTATACAAAAATCCCAATCCGATTCATATTCAGAACGAATATAATAGTCTCCAAGCAACGCGCAAGATTGATTATATAAATTTTTCAATTTCAATCCATTTTTATTAGCGATATCGTCAAAATCATTAATATCTAAGCAATTGTACACAGCATCTTTAGCTAAACGTATCAAAGCATGAGCCTCCCCTAACAAATGTCGGTATGTACTAGGACTGGAAGATTTATGATTTCTTGCTGCATTTAAGATATCATAATATAAATTTTCCAATTTAGGTAAAATTAAAGAATACAAAGTCCAAGAATTTTCAGCTTTGGCTAAGAGAATTAGATAATTTTTGCTATGTAATAGTTTTTGTATTCCTAAAAATGGTCTTAATCCGATTAGACAGACTGGCTCAGAGATATTAGGACATGTTACTCTTAAATTTTCTAAATTATTTGATGTTCTTGCAATATGATGAGATAAACGTAATGTATAAGATTCAAGACCAGCTTCGGTCAATGCATGCAAAGTAGTATGTTCCAATGCTACTTGATTAACAGGTGCAGTAAATGGATAAGTAGTTAAACAAGTTACATCTGTAGGATTTGAACTAGTAGCAGAAAAGTGATAAAGATATCCTTCTTGCAAAGTGCTTAAAAAGCAACTAACACCTTGCAAATATGTATATTTATCTGATCTAAGAATTGATTTTTTCAAATAAGAATTATTACACTCTTTTCTCATGTATAATGGTTTTAGTAAAGAGCAATTGAATACTTCAGAACTTCCATCAAGTTTATTATTAGCTGCTATTATTTTAAGAGATAACAAATTTTTTATTGTATAATTTTCTGACCATCCTAAATCAGGAGAATTTGTTTTAATTATAATTCTTATATCTGATGGATTTAATATAAAAGGACTTAAAGTATGTCCAGGTCCTGCTCTTTCTAAACTTATAGATGGCAAATTAATAGTCAAGGGTTGTGAATTTCCATCAATAATTTCTTGATCAATTAATCTTTGTAATTCATCTTTTTCATTATATATTAAGTGATCCAAATTTATAATATTATCATTATTATTAGATTTTATTTTTCTAAAATCTCCTGTCTCTAGTTTGTTCCATATACTTATTTTAGAATTTTTATGCCTCTTACTTTTAAATTTTGTGCTTATTCCACTAGAATCATTGTTTTCTGATAAAATGAAATAAGGATCTTGATTAGAACTCTTACATTTTGAATTTGCTCCTTGCAATATTATGTTATCATCTTGATTATTCATATTATTGCTATTTTCTGCAAGAGAGGAATCTGTGGATATAGATGTTTTATCAATAGATGAGGAATTTGTGGAAGTTAAAGAACTCAATTGATCAATATCCTCATACATTGAATTAGTCAATCGGAAAACACATAAATTTGTCTTATCCATAATTAATATGAAATCTTCAATAATTTCCATATGTGTAGGAGAAAATGAAAATCCTAAAGACCATGGTCTTGCTTCAAAATCTATAAACTTCATCTTTGATACTTGCTGTGTTTCAATTTTGAATTCATGCAGAATAGCACTATTTCCTGAAGCTACAAGAAGATTACCAGTACTTTGACAGCAAGCAATTAATGTAGGCTGTATGCTTAAAGGTAATTCTATCATTTCTAAACTATTCAATGGTCGATTCAAACTTGGTGTAACACGTCCTGCTATTCTAGCACGCATAGGTTGACTTTGATCTTTTACCATAGCCCAATTAACATAAATTCTAACAAAATTATTAATTGCTTTCCCTGTATGATTATTAATACTTGCATCTCTAGATAATTTTGATTCCAATGTTACAACATAATCTTCTTTGGTACAATGTATCATTTGATTAATCATATCAACTGTTGGAAAAACAGTATGTAATTTAATATCAGACATCATCAAATCCCAAACTTCAATACAATGAGTTGATAATGCTAAGAGAAGCATTTCACGTCCAGATGCATTTGCTATACAGCTTGCAGTTGGTTCTTCAATTTGAGTGATGTTTTGCCCCAAAAAATTATGTACTGTGATTACACGAACCATATTGATTTTTGTATTAAATATTCTTTAAACATATCAAATTTATGTTTTTAAAAGAAAATTATGGATATTTAGCTAAAAGTATCTTTTACATTCATTTACTTATACATTTACTTATACAAGTAAATTGAACATAAATCTTAATAATTTATTTATTAATTTTAATTTATTAATAATTTGATATTATTTTAAATTTAAATTTGATATAAATATTATACTTTTTTATATTATTATATTGTGAAATTAAATTATATTTAGAAGTTTATATTATAATGTATTTTTTGAAGATTAGCTTGCATTTTTAAATTATTAACATAAAAATTATTTGTAAAATATATAAAACGATAAATTCGTTATTTTTTTCGCAATTTTTTTCGTATTTTTTAGTATAATGAGATATAAAATTAAGCAAATAAGAGAATATAAATCAAATATTATTTTTTTGTTATTTAGTATTTACTTAGATTACACAAATATAAATATTAATGCATTCAATGATGCATGTTTTGACATTCTTTTATAAATTCATCTTTTATAAATTTAACATCTTTATCTTATAGCAAATAATATTGAAAATGATTAATTATGTTGAAATATAAGAAAATCACTTTAATTAGTTATTTATAAAGTTAACGAACACTATCATATTTTATACATGATTTTACATAATCTAAAAACACTATGAATATCACAAAATAGAAGAATGCAAATACAGTTCGTTCGTTTGACAGATCTTTTAATACGCGCATGTACATTAATGGTTAGAATATACCTAGTCGTGCTACTTACGCGCCCTATTAATTTTTCTCCGTTAATACAATACATAATATTTTAAATAATATTTAAAATAATTATGAAATAAAAAATTCCAAAAAACAAAGAAATACTTCAAGAAATAATTAATGAAAATAAAAATAAATAATATAATTAGAACATCCAATACATATTAATAATCTATTAATAATCATTTAATGTATATCACTTATAATTCTATAACAAATTAAATATTAAAATTATATATAATTCATTTTATAATCTTTATTATGTCAAAAATTATACATGCAATTATATTGATCTTAATTATATTGTACAAAAATTTCAAAATGTTAATTCTCTTATTTCATAATCTTATATTAATATGCTAAAAATGTTATTGTCATAAGATATAAAATATTGTAAAAATATATATTAAATGAACATATAATTCAATTATAATTCAATTATGTATTATTTCTAATAAAATTATGACAATGTTCAGGAAATATTATGATTCTAAATTGATTTCATTGGCATAACATATATAATAGTAAAATGTGAAATACATCCTACAAAATTTTAGTTTATTATTATAATTATAATTATTTTGTTGAGATAACCTTCTCAATATGACTTTTTAAAGTTTCTAGTTGTTTCAAAGTTTCTGAATCTAATGCAGGAATATGTGACATACGTAATCCATCATTAGGTAATAAGGACATAACATTCCCATCACGCAAGGGTACATTAATGTTAGCAATATCTTCTTGAATAATTGCAGAAACTAATAAAGGACTACCTTGCATACTAAGAACCATTTCCCCTTGTCTTGGACGTCTTAATACATTTAATGGTGTATTAGGTTTTATTTTTGGAGTTACAAGATCAAATTCTTTATTTCCTGGTTTCAAAGTAGCAGGGGTTTTAAATTTATCAACTTTCATAGATTTGATATGTTTATCTTTTGTTGTTTTTTTTATAGTTTCTTGATTTATTTCACTAAGCTTCATTTTACTATTCCTTGAACTACTACGTGTCCTTCTACTAATAGCAGATTCGACTTTAGTAGCTCTTGATGTACGTGTTGTTGTTATTCCCTCGGTTACATATCCATCATCGGACGCGCTAGTAATTCTTTTTCCAGTTTTTTTTCCTTTTACTGTCATCGGAGGTACTCGTAGCGAACGATCATCAACGGATGACGAAATTTCATTACAATTTTCTTTTTCATTTTCATTATCGTAATTAAGTACTTCACTAAGTGTCATTTGCCGTATCTCAGCCGGAAGTCGAGATAAAGTAACGTCAACGAAAGTTTCAATACTTTTTATTGCCATTTTTGATTCTGCTTCCATTTTCGAAATTCGTAAATGTGCTTGTCGCTCAAAATCTTTAATTAATAAATCACTTTCTTCTAAAAATTCTTCTTGTTGTTTTGGTTTCTGAACATGTTTTGTACGCGGCATTTTTAGTAGCCGTAGAATCTAAAAATATAATTAAATTTTTTTTTTTGCTTTTTATCACGTCTCTTTATTGTCGTTTAAATAAAATTTGTGGATGTAATTATCACAATTTTTTATTTAGTCGACTTACATTGGAATGTTTTCGATTTCGTTTACCGCCGTTAATAGTTTATAATTCGATCAATGATTATAAAGAAATATAGAAAGATAAAATAATGGAAAAATATGTGTACCTTATAAAAAGAGCAACCTAGTGTCATTATTCTGCATTAAATTTAAGTGTTCAAAAATATATTTAAATTAATGTAATCAATTTAATTTAAATTATGTCACATTACAAAATTTTAGATTAGACGTTACAATTTTTTATATTATCTTTTTTATTTCATTCTTACAATTATTGAACTATAATATGAAGTATGAAATATATTTTACTAAAATTATATTATTCTATACTGAAATATATTCATAAAATGATATAATTAAAATTATTTTTATTATATATAACAATAATTATTGGATAAGTGACTATCTATATTATTCTGTCTATATTCTGTCCATATTTAGAAAAATTATGGAAATAGGAATTTTAAATGAAAAATAAAAATTTTAATTATAATATTTAGAATTGACAATTAATTTTAAGTAAACTTTTTATATGTATTCTCAATATTAACATTGAAGTAATTTCTTCAAGATTTGACAAATCTTTATCTTTCAAATATTAAAATGGAGAGTATTATTCGTTACGAAAAACCATATTCTGATTATAAACGAACTGAACAACAAGAAATGTTAATAGCAGCCCCATTGGATTTATCATTTAAAAGAGCAACCACAATGAATGGTATGTTACATTATATAAAATTTTTAATTAAAAAAATATTGTTAAAATTATACATTATTTTCTAAATTTAAAGATAACATTAATAAAAATATTTATTTTATTACAAGAGAATTGGCAAATAAACGTCCACAGTCAGTACGAACGGGTAAAATTCCATTGCGAACATCTGCAGATCGTTTCGTAACATGTTCTTTATGGTTAAGCAATAATTTATTGACTTCAATGGACGGATTTGAAAGTCTTGCACAAAAAGTTCTCGATGATCCAGAGCATCTTAGTTGGATCGATCTTTCTTTTAATAAGATAAAAGAAATTGGAGATGATATTATAAAATTTCCGAATATAAAAATATTTTATTTGCATGGAAACAATATTTCGAATATTAATGATATTGTTAAATTGAAAAAGTTACAAACTCTTAGATCTTTAACATTACACGGAAATCCCATTGAAAATCTTCCATATTATAGAGGATATGTTGTTCATACTTTACCACAATTAACAGCATTAGATTTTTCAGCAGTATTATCTACTGAGAGGAAAAAGGCAGCACCTGCTGGATTTTATAAAGTAATATATGGTAATACATGAATATAAAATTTTATTTTCAAGTTTTGTATTAAATACACGCTTTCTTTTAAGTATCATTACTTGTAATATTTTTTCAAGAATGTACCATTTATCTCGAGGTACTTTGACTCAACATTCTTAGAAATAATTTATTTCAAATCTACTGTTATATCATTGTTAAATTAACTCAAGATATGTACCATACAGTAGAAATTATTTGTTCTATTTAAATGTATATTAATTAACAGAGATAAAAAAGGCCCCATATTATATTACAAATTGAATGTGACAGCCCATGTGTTCGCAGTAATTTCTTTCTTTTTTGCGATATCTATATGTATAATGATTTTTTGTACATTAAATAATTCAATGTCGTCTGTGTTTACTGCGATGTTTACTTGATTTTTCTACATCTCTATCTCGAGATCGACTACGTGATCTATAACGACTACGAGATGATTTGTGACTGCCAGATCGCCTTCGTTGCGCCTTTTTCGGTTTTCGAGATCGTCCATGACTATGACTGCGAGATCTGCTTCTACTATGTTTTTTTCTCTTGGAATGCTTTGTTCCTTCACCTCTAGATGGTGAAGTACTTGGTGATTTTGAACGCCTATATAGTAATAAAAATGATTTTAGATATTTATATTATAAATTATATTTTATTATTTCTTTTTTTCTCTTATAATATACCTAGGTGACTTTGTTCTTTCGGGTGCAGCATGAGTACCGCTACGACTAATGAATCCACCCCAAGCATTATGATGTTTGGGCAGTGGTGGGCTAGGTGTGTGGCTATCGACATCTCCACTTCTTGCTTTGGTTCTTGCTTCCTGATATTGTCGACGAAGTTCTTCTACACGTTTTTCTAATTGTTCTGGTTTAACACGAGGTCGAAAATAAAGTCGTAATATACGACGACAAACATCTCTAATTGCAGATTCATTAACTTTAAAAAGAGAAAACCAAGCAGGTGAAGTAGGTAAAGGTAACTGAAGTTGTCTTGCTCCCAAATATACACATGCACAAGCAACAGTTTCTGGTTGATATCTTAAGAATACATCAGATCTTAAAGAATCATTCATATAATTCCAACATTGTTGCATCAAAGCATGATTTTTTTCATAGCCCAATACTTGTAAATACATAACAATTATTTTATGAGGATGTTTTACATGAACACAAAAACCTAATTCTTTTAGGACTCTTCTTTCAGATTTAATTACCTGATTTTTTAGAGCTACATAATTTTGATCAAGTATTACTGGTTGTATTGGCCTAAAAAAAAATTTGATAATAAATATTATATATACATATATAATTCTATAATATTAAAAATAAAACATTGTATTTACTTTTGGCTAGAAACTTGTTTAATATGATTAAACACATTAATAACATCTCTAATACGTCTAGGTGCTTCTTCAATTTTACTAGCTAAACAGATACAGCCCATTGCAGTTGTTTCCATATTATGTCTAACTAACGATTTACTATAATAAAATCGTTGAAATATAACTTGTCCTGTGGCCATTGCAACCTAAAGAAATAATAATGGAAGTAAAATTAATTCAGAGGTTATAGAGGTTATAACGTTTACAAACATTTTGTTTACTTGTGAAAAAAATCACAAACCTGTGGTAATTTCAATAAAATACCAGCTGTCTGAATTAGTTCACATCCTAATATTCTTAGATCAGTTTCGGTTTCTGCATCCAATCCATCTAAATGTGACGGCGTCGAGTTGAGTTTTTCTTCAGGTAAAAGACAATTTTGAAGTGTTAGTACGATTTTTCCATAAGGTTTCGTATTGCCTGTGATTGTATTTTTTGCCGGAGCCGTAGAATTTTCTTTTGTATTACTCATTATAAGTTTCACTGTTTAAACACAGTAAAAACTTTTTGTTCAATCACTTGTGAAAAAAGAGGTTAACCTTTCATTTCCTCGAATGAACCATACCTTCTCGAAGTATAACTTTAAACTTTAGTACTTATATATATATAAAAAAGTATAGTTCGCATAGAACTCGTTTCTTCCGTATGGCGCTACTGTCTATTTTTGATAATCAATTGTTTTATTCATTTTTGTCATTATTTTAATAAAATAAACGAGAGTAAATATTTATATTAAAAAGATTTCCTTCAAATTATTTTCAATATAATAAATTTGTATAAAAAATCTTATATATATATATTTAAACATTAAAAAATAATTGTTCGTTTGTATAATTTTTGAGCATTTCCGGTAACTAATTAATAGTTTGTGGAACACAATTGGGCGCGAATCATAATTGCTTCGAAAAGTTTGAAATATTAAGTGCAGTGTTAAAATATAGTGGTAAAAGATAAAAAAGAATATTGAAATAAAATTAAGATATCATATTTTTTTCATATTATCTTTCAAGAATATTTTTGATTAATAAATTTAGCAAAACATAGGTAAATATATAATATAATAATCGTTTAAATCGTTAAAAATTTAATTATAATTATATAAATAGATTTTTGAATATTGTTTGTTCATATTTTTTTACAGAATATTTAATTTATCAACATAATTCGGTATTTAGAAGCAACAACATAGCAAACTGGTGAGTTTTTTTATATTTTTTAATATTATTCTAAAATTTTATTTTTCTAATCGACAAATTATGCTATATATATTATATATATTATATATATATAAGATACTCGAATATTTCAAATTATAAAATTTTTTAGCCTTCAACATAGGATAGGAAAAAACTATAACGATATTTTGTTTAATTATATAATGATATATCTTTTTGTTATTACATGTAATTTTTTGTTTAAAAATCAACATGCATACAATTGCATTTTAAAACTTTAATAGTGTCAAATTCACACGAATTTTCAATTAATTAAAATTGAATTTTTTCGAACTTACAAAATAATAGGATTTTGCACGCAATTTTGTAAGGATGACATATTAGTGCAATTATAAATATATACACACATATATCAAGAAATATATATAATATAATACAATCGCATAACATAACAATTATTTATACAACGTATACAAAATAGTAACTTATAATGAAACGTAACGCAAAGTAAATAAAGAAATAACAATAGGATAGATATCATTTATATGTTATACACATAATTATATTTTTTATTTCTTCGAGTTCTTTTTTTAATTTCGGTCCCTATTTTTCTTATTACATACAAATTTTACAACTGTAAGTGAATGGAAAAACAGATTTCATATCGAGTACCTTCTTCGTTGTACTAATATAACCTTGCGTTTACATAATTCGTTATGCAGATTGAATTATTGAAATTTAAAAGCGCATTTTAATGCGAGGTATTTTGATAAATGTTCTGCTTCGTAAAATTAGTACGGACCGAAGTAGGAACAATTTTTATGATTAAAAATAAAATTATTATACAAATCATATTAATCGTATTTTACAAAATTTTTGTTTATTAATCATTAAAAATCGTATTATATTAATGTATTCATTCGTACAGAAAAGATTTATATCTCGATAAAAATCTTGTTATATCCATAAAGCAACTATACATACATGAAAGTTCTTGAAGTCGAGTGGTCTTAAAAAGTTTGAAAAAATAAAATTTCCAGCATTCGCGCTGTATTATTCCCTGTATTGTGCGATGCATATATATTGCATTTTTCTAAAAGATCTTAAAGCATATTATTGCGTTAATGATTGTCGGTAACATAGTAACTTGTCGAATCGATAATTTGTAATGATGCTTTGTACTAATTTTTGTCAAATTAGTTCGACAAATTGCCACATTATCAACAATTGTTGCCACAAAATTTTCATTCGTCTCATCTTGTCTCGAATTAGAAAATATAAATTCTACGATTTGCTGGTACGAATTAATGTAATGGGACTCGACCATCAAATAGGTCAATTGGAAGAGAACAAACTACCGGTTGTTTTATGATTGTCGTGGCAGTGCAAATTGCAGTAGAAAGCACTGCGCATTTTATGTTTATATTTGGACATAAAAAATCCGATAGTCTGAATTTTAGCCAGACATGGTGTGATGTGCATTGATCTCAATGCAAAGATAAAGTTATTTAAAAAAGTGCCAGTTATTGATATTGCTAAAAAGCAATATTTATTATTTTATATTTCTAAGTTATGTCATTAAAAAGACTAATGCACTTCGCTATCTAGCAAATTTCAAGCACATAAAGACGTTCCTTTAAAATCTCACATAAACACTTCAAACACTTTCAGTTATAAGTTTAAATATCAATCATTTAAAAAGAAAAAAGTTCGCACTGCATATCGATTAACACGTATCAATTATAGCAATAAACAATAATTTTTTATGCCTGTTCAATGTAACATGTCGGTAATATATCGACTTGTAGTCAAAATTAGATGCTTCATGTTCATTTTCAAATAATAGAATTTCTCTACGTTCAAGATCACTTATTAAATAAAACTTGAAATACATTTCATTATTTATACGCAGTTGCATATTTTTAGATATGAAGGAAAACACAAATGTAATATTTTCATCTTTTTGATTTTGTAACTTAACCTGATTTTCTGATACTTAATTCCGCACTGTAAATTTCGATCAAATCTTTTATAGTTTTAAAACAGAATAAATGTATATAGATTTACAAAAGATACGTTAAAATTTAACATTTTTCTTCAAATTGATTTTCACATAAGAGAATCACATAGAGTTCATTGTCTTGTTATTTAAATTTGCAACATAACATAGCAAAATTGTAATCACAATGACGAAAGTGAGCATTTTACACTCCCGATAGCCGATTAATGAAATTTGATTTATGAAACCAGAATGTATTTAATGAACTTGGTTGACGTCAGCGTGATGGTACACCGACATCGGCGGATCGAATTCGAAGAAGATCGGCACGAAGCATCAGCGGCATGCGTATGGCTGACGATTCGGCAGGTCGCCACATTACTGGTGATCGTTCTCGTGACAATGGTGTTGGAATTGGACAATCATTCACACGATGTGGTGCAGGAGTCAAAGAACCTGGAGGTGCACGATAATATTTATGACCACCAAGTGTTACAATTTGTCCCTGATCTGAAATGTTTGGTATGTCTTTAATTGTTGATTTTGTCTTAAGTTTTGTCACTGGCTGTGGTATTCTTAATGGATGTATGTCCATTTTCTTTCCTCCGCTCAGATCTAGAATATCTCTTGATTCTTGATCCCTTTTCCGTTTAGTAGGAAGTGCTTGTCGTTGCTGATCACGTTCTGGTTGTTTGGTTTGCCTTGGTTTTAATGGTGCAGGCATCCTTATTTGTCCTGCTTTTAATGCCTTTAGTACTCGTGGATCGACAGATCTATCATTTAAAGTAATGCTTGGACTTACTTTTCCCAGAGTATTCTTTCGATTATCTTTGGAATCATTTGGTTCAATAGATCCACTACTATTTCCAGGTGATTTTGGTGCTGTTAGAGTTATACTAAGACTTGCAGGAATGTTTAATCCACAACCATCTAATATATTTCTTGTATCATTCGAAAGTATTGGACTTGAGGAAGGTTTTGAACTTGATGTTGTGAGTGTTCGACTAGGTCCAGCTTCTGCAATTATATTTCCCGGTCTTTTTGCTGAAATAACATGTTCCGTTGTTAATTTTCGAGGTGATTTCGTATTATTTTGCATAACAGGAGACGGATGTACATGAGTTTGCTTTTTTGAGATATGAGTTTGAATCTGTTGTTTCTTTCTTCTGATATCAAAGATTGGTAAACCTGGTGGACATTTTCTTTTCACTGCTCCCGCGGGAACTATAGGTGGATCATTAGAAAAAGTGTATACATCCACTTTTGCAGGATTATTATTAATGCTGATGTTCATACTTGGATTTGTACTTTTTGAGTAACCAAACGTGCAAGTATCTATATCATTGCATTGTTTATTCGTGTTCATTCGCGCATTGTTACTAATTCCACTCATTGGTTTACTTACATTCGAAATATTTCCACTTGCATTTACACTAATATTTTCATTATTACTTTTATTCTTTGAATTATTTATATTATTTGAAGTTTCTGTTGCGTTATCATCTTCTTTTTTCGGAGTGACGTTATCTTTGTTTTGTGTATCATTAATCTCATCTTTCATATTTAATTCGTTAGAGGAAGATTCTAATTTTATTTCGGATCCTGTCTCTCTAGCTGTCAGCTGAAAACTTTGAAGGAATTGTTTTTTTTCTTGCTGTTCTCCTGGTTTTTTCTGTATACTTTTTAAAGTATTGCCATTAGTATTGTTGGTAGTACTAATAGTTTTCTCAGGAGTCAATCGTTCCATAAAAGTTACTCTTCTTCTTTGTTCTTCTTGTTTTTCTATTTGACGTTTCTCTCTGTTCCTCTGTAACTGTTGAATAAGTAACGCCTCAGAACTATCTTTGTCTACTTGGCCACAATGTAATAATACATTACTGATAACTTTCGGCTTGTTTGGACTTGTATTGTTTGGTGAACATTGTTTTAAAGTAATCTTCACTCCATTTGAATTCTGTCCGTTTCCTATACTTACAACACTAAATTCTGGATTTGAAGATTTTGTTTCAATATTTGTAATGCTTTGTTCTTTCGAATTCCAACTTCCTGGCGGACTTCTCAAAACTTCATATCTTCCATCTGAGTTCTTGAGTATTTTTATAGGTGTTTTAATTTGTTTATTTTCACTATTCGATGTGGATGAGACATTATTTGTATTAGTAGTTGTCGTTGCCGATGAAACAACTGTGTTGGTAGCTGTCGTTGTTGACGTAATATTCGTCGATGCTATGGAAACTATCGTTGATGTCGTGGTTGTCGATGTTACTACACTACTTATAAGTTGATCTTCTTTAATAGTTATTTTATGGTTATCAATAGTCTCGTTTGTAGATATTTGTTCACTTGGAGAACGCGATTTTTCATTCGAAATTTCATTTTGATTGTCCAACGTGGTTTTTTCATCGGTATCCTTTATAGATTTTGTTTCCGATTTGGATTCTATATCATTCTCAGGATTTTCCGAATTAATGTTGTTCTGTATAGCAATAGTGGTGTCGACTGGAGGAAAACTGGCGCCCAAACCTGGTGTAGAAGGCCTGTCGTGAGGAGGTGCCTCTAATCTTTGCTCTTCTAATGCAACTCGGTAAAAAAATCGCATTGGTGCATTCTAAAAATAGAATTTTTAAACATCAAATGATAAAAGAAACACATTTAAAACATTTCATAAGAAGAATAGACAATACTTTACCCTTTTCCATGCGTAAATATAAGCGACATCCATTAGGGTCCAATGTTCCGGAAGTGGAGCACGTCGATGACAAATTTCGATCGTGTACCTTGTCATATCGACATTGTATTTCGAAGCTAAGAATTTTTTTAAATGCGCAATAGTTACCAGTGCTGGACATTGAAGGTATCGCCTACTCGTTGTATTTGTGCTATGATTGTTAGCATTATTGCTATAACCATTATTACTACCATTGTTACTGTTATTATTTTGATTATTAGATGCGTTAGAATTGTTGGTATCATCGTTGGTGCTAAGTAAAATGCTCATAGGATCGGCTCCGGGCGGTAAATATTCCAAGCTTAAACTAACAGCATCTTCTGGAGCGAAAATTAATCTTCCGCTAACATCTTCTCCACGTTGTTCTGGAGTCGCTAAATCCGCTATATATAAAATATATGCGTCGAAATAATTGTTATGAAAAATACAATCAAATTAAAAGATAGATAATAATTTTGAATAGTTTTACCATGCTCCGGATGTTTTTTGTAAAACTCTCTTCTTTTTCGCATCTCTTTGTGATATAATCCTGGAACCAATTTGTATACGATATCTTGCAATGCCTTATCAGCTCTGAAAATAAGTTTTTTAAATAATTTCCCATTTCGAAGAACTTAAAATTTCTAGATCTTGTAAACTTCTAGATCGACTAACGAAACTTACTTGATATTCGGTTTGGCTTTGTTGAGAACATGTTTACAAGAAGGACAATGAGCTTCTGTGTTGAGATGCTTGAGAATACAGCTTCTGCAAACTGAGCAGCAAAAAAGCAATATATTATTTCTGTTCCGCGGAATATAATTCAAATTTGATTTAATTTACTTACACGAATGCAAACATTCGACAACAGTGGTTGCATCTATAAGATATCCTCTGCATAAAGGACAAATAAGATAGGGATTTACCTCTCGGAGGTAAGTCCTTTTACCTATTCCCGACATTTTTCTTATTCTTAATTGTCGGTGATAATGTCTGTAACGATAAACACGATTCCATGTAATATCTCCAATGGAAAGCTGTAACGTCAAAAAAATCAATCTTAGTATCAATGAAAATTTTTATTTCTTGTTAAAGCATTAAGAGAGATAATAAGAGTAAATAAAAGTCGTAAGTAAAATAAAAGTCGTCATATGAAGCGTAAAGAAATATAGGTATAATGTTTTCATTATCAAAATGCATCTCGCGTATCCCTTTCCGTGCTTTGATCGACAAAACAAACAGATTAGAATTCTAAATGCGTTTGATTATTTATCATATGTGGTACTTTTATGAAAAGCAGCTGTCTCATCCATGCGCGACGATAACGAGATACGCGACGATAATTCGCAAGTTTCGCAGATAAATCGCATGACATAGGAAACGGTTAGGCCGAGTCATGGTGTTTAGCCCACTTTCCCGAAGGTTTCTCAGGTA
This sequence comes from Apis laboriosa, assembly GCF_014066325.1. Lineage (NCBI taxonomy): Eukaryota > Metazoa > Arthropoda > Insecta > Hymenoptera > Apidae > Apis > Apis laboriosa. The sequence goes on from NW_025222728.1 coordinate 687,811, forward strand.
GCTAGAATCCCGTTGCCTCGTTCTCGGGCCCCCCTCCATCCGATTTCAACCACCCGTAGGTATACGGGTGCGTTTTATCCTCGTATTCTCCCTGCCTGAAATTGTCCTTTCCGTTTTTCCACTCGCCTAGCATGGTGAAATCGTGGATGGCAGCCCTTAGTCTGCGAACGAAACGCGTATGCATCCATGTACCCGCCAAATATCTGCCCATATATCGCGGAATTTTGCAGAGAGCCAACGATAAGTCAGTAAACGGTGCCGTTATCGCTGCCAAGAATTAACTCTACTCGTTTCGAGATCGTTCTATGAATTCTAAGTGTTTCGATTGATCTGAGAGCACGTGTACGAACGAGATATCGACAACGATACGGTGCATCGAAATATGGAGAAGTGAATATGGATGGAAAATTACATTCAATTTCTAATGTCATTTGCTACGAATCTACATACGTTAACGTTGTTTCGTGCTATCAACAGACACTAACGGAAACTAAAGGAGATTCTTGCTCGAATTTCTGTTACGAGGTTTCTCCCGCTTTATCTCGCTCGTTGCTATATCTTCGAGATTCTGCTCGTAAGTTCTCATTCGATCGTTTGCGTCCGTTTGCTTGGACACTTTCCTCCGAGTGCAGCACATGTCGCGAATGCAGGGACGCGTCAAAGTAAAGGCCTGTACACAACTAAGAGTAGATAAGAATAATCTTCGAAACGAGAAGATATTGAGAAGATATTCTTCGAATCTCGAATGACGATGATGCATTTGTTAGGGAACCTAACAGATTAGAAGATCTAGGTGAGCATCGAATTCAATTATCGCGATGGAAATTAACTAGAATTATTTACATATCGAATCGGCTAACTTTAGGTACACACCACACGTTCTGCAATTCTAGTACTTCGTCTATTTATATCGAGCTGGTCGTAAGAAGAAGCAAAATTCTCAAACGAAATTGTGACAAGCGATAGAAAGAGAGATCACTTCGAATCAATCGTGAAATCGTGCAAATTCTCATAATATTGAAATAGTTATACTAATATTAGATTAGTTATCATCAAGTGTTGTTTCAAAAAGACTTATTTTAAAAAATCAAGTAATTTTTGTTACTTTTCTTCATATAAATTTTATCAATTGCATCAGCAAGTTAGAAAGAATATAATAACGAGAAAGCTTTGTTAAGAGAACGTTCTTTCAATGGAGTTTACACGAACATGCCCTCATTTTTGAACGTCTCATTTTCTTTCGCGAAACTTTAGTCGTCTTATCGCGCGTTACAGATTAGACCCCCAGCTGCTTTCTGATCCCTCGACCATCGCTTCTATACGCTTGTACCCCGAGAAAAGAGAGTAGGGAGACGTCGACCCTACTGGACGGAAGACCACGATTCGAAGTAACCTAGCGACGGTCTACAAAAATCGCAAAAGAAAGGCATTCAATCGTCCAGCTTGTCTTACGACCGTTGTCCAGGAAAAAAGTATTCTTTCCTCTCCAAATGTTCGAGGTTCGCGAACATTCGTTTCTCTTTGTAAAATTTATTTCCAGACGCGGTAAAATCGAAAATGATTAGGTAATCGCATTCTTTTCAACGATTTGTCAGCATAGTTTCTTCGATATAGTTGTTAAGCGACGATAAGAAATTTTTAATTAATAAGCTGAAATCGCCGAATAAAGCGCCGACGATAGGCTTTCGAACTTGATCTCATCCATCGAAAGGAATTTCCCGCCTATTGTTTGTTCCGTTGCTTTCGTATTCCATGTTTCACAGCGATCTGGTTGTTGAGACGGCCAGCTGATTAATCAGTAGAGACACGTTTCCTTGCATATCGTAGGCAACGGAGGGGTTTGCACGATCGCGAGCGCGAACATTCCGCGACGAAAGCGGCAAAACGAGTTTTTTTTTTCAGTGGAAAGCTTTCGATGTGCTACCTTCGATTTCGGACAATAACTGTTAGATTTCGCGTTCTAAAAAGCGATTATCCTCGCAGAAAAACTGAACGACCGATACTCATGCTCTCTGTGAGAAACCGGCCGTGTTCCCAGTCGATGTTTATTCCATCGTCGCGCGTATCGCGAACGCATACCGAGCGATTTCGTCGAGGACGAAAGAGGAGGCAGCGCGAATATGAGAAAACGCATAAATACACGAGTGCCGCGTACGAGAATAAGACGACGCGTGTAAGTTGGAGAAAGAGGGAATATGAGCAAGAGGATAGATCGAGGAGAGGGGCAAACGGGTAGTAACGAGAGAAAGAGGGAGAGAGAGTGAGAGCGGGACAGAAAAGAAGAAGGGAGGGAGAAAAAGATGGAGGAAACCGCTCTCTCCGTCTTACTCTCCCTTTTTCTTTCTTCTCCCTTGCTCTTTCTTGCCCTCTTCCCCTCCCTGTTTCTCGCTGTTGTTTCTCAGCATTCAACCGGCGAGTAGGTTTACATGTACACAAGTGTATTCGCTGGAAAGCGCTATATTGGGTGATAGAGTGTGCGTGCGTGTACTTACGTGCGAGCATGCGAACCGTACGTGCGGCTACACGCATACGAGAGTGGCTAACGCTATCCTCTATGGTAGTAGAGCATACTGGCCGCGTACGTACACAAAGCGATGCCGTATCGTTCGTGCTCCAATGATATTGTAGAGGAAATGCGAGGTCGCTACAGTATTCGGGTTCGGGTTCAAACTCGAAGTCCTCCCTCTTGCGAAATCGAGATGAGGGCTGTCCAGACAACAGTGACGTCGCGTGCTCGATGTATACGCGATTTCGTGACGTACAACCAGCTTCCCTGGCATTCGAGTAAACCCGACGGGATTTACTTTCACCTTACCGCCGACTGTGCACTAAGCTCTGAAATTACGCTACGGCCTGGCAAGACTCGTTAAAAAGAAATTATAATACGAGCTCAAAAATCACAACAACGACAATTATCGTGACAACGATGACGACGACGACGACGACGACGATGAATACACGGTTAGACAGGAATACGATGAGTCCGTACAATGGCGCCACGGAATACTGTGCGGCGTTTTATGGAACTAAACCACGGAAATGAACGACATCGGCCATAAAACGATCGTAGCAACACACGAAATACCGAACAGTACGGCGACTCACGCCAAACTAAACTGAAACCCCGAGTGGGATATGCCCTTTCCCCTCTTTCCCCTCCCTCTGGCAGTCCCTGCATCCCTTTGCCGCGCGCCCCTTTTGCGCTCCATGTTCACCCCCTCCATAGTCTTTCTCTCCTGTCCTCCAGGCTTTACACACTCCTCGCTACGCCTGTCGTTTCGTTTTACTCCTCTCTTCGCTTCTCTTCTCTTCTCTTCCCTTCTCTTCTGTTCTCTTCTCTTCTCTCTCTTCTCTCCCTTCGCGTTCTCTCTCTTTGTCTCTCTTCCTAATTCCGACTCTTTCTTGCCCCTTCGAGCACCGTATCTTTACTCGACTGTTCGCTTGACTAGCCTGCCTAGTCTGCCTGGCTGCCAGCCTGGCTTACCCGAGTTGTCTGCCTTGCCTGCTCGCCTGCCTGCCTGCCTCGCTGCCTGTACGAGTCGTTTTTCTCTCCATTCCTCTATGCGCGCTTCTGGCCACCCCTCCTCTCTCTGCCGAGTGGTACGTACCGACACTAGTGTACTACACGGAACACACGAACGAGCGACTACTCCCCCTTCACCCTATCGAGGATCACGCCGCGTTACCAGCCGGGTTACGAGCTCCCCTCTATTCGTGCGCCGATACCTCACCCTTTTCGAGCTACCCCTCTCTTCGTGCATTACGTTTCGTCCTCTCTTTCTTTCTCTGCTTCTCTGATTATTCTCTTTCGTCTCTCTGTGAACGTAGAAACGACCCTCTAACTCGAGCTCTGATCCTTCGTCTTCTTCTTCTTTGATCGCTCTTCTATCTCGTAACCTCCAATTATATCATGCTAGCAACGGAAATCGGTATTTTCAGATTGCAACTAGATGAATTTCCGCGTATGTTTGAATAAATGCGGAATAAACCCGTTTACGTTGAAAAACCAGTGTTGACTGGTGCTTTATCGCGAAACAAGCAACGTATGGTCCTTTGATCGGCAATAAAATCAGGTAAAATTACGAGGAAACCCGATAAACTTTTATTACGAATTTTAATTTCATATGTATTTATATCGCAAATACTACATTTTTTCAATTTCAAATATTCAACATTCCTCTTCTTTTAGATTTTACTTCTTGAATTTTATTACGTAACGTAGATTGACAATTCTGCAAGAAATGTTTATCGTTTTCCTTGATGCTTTTCTCTATATAAAAATTCAATATGTATTACATAAGCTATCAAAGGAACAATCAAGATAATATTTGTCACAATTCAAAAGAATGATTGTAAATGGCAAGTGAATCAAAAATTTTTATTCATTTTGGTATCGTATTTCAAATAAGAACTTCGTGTTTTATCCGAAGTACGAAGATCTCAGCTTAGTTTATCGAAAGATCAAAAATGCCATTTAATGTTAAAAATATAATTATTTGCAATTAATCTTTGATAGATCAATACCGGAGAAAACAATAGATCTATAAATCTACATAAAAAATCGGCTTATAGTTTGTAGTAGCGACGTAGCAAACGGCAAAAATACAAGCGTATATCGCCAGCATTATCATTTCGCATTAATCGAAGTTAAAAATTTCATAGTATACTAACATTTAGCGATATAACTTGCGTATCAATTTCATTTTGTCCACATGTATTTGTAAGAATCTGAATAATCGCACTCCGATAATATTTCCTGTTCCCTAAACTCCGCCATTTTGGTCCCTACCGAAAACAAGCGGCGACATGACGGAACGGTGTATCTAATCTAGACTCTACTAACGTTGCGCAACATTTAATCATACCTACATCCGTTTTACTTCTTATCAACTGCAAATGTCGGCTGACCTCTGTTACTGAATATCCATTTAGATGCAACTTTTTAGTTCTAAGCGAAACACTCCATTACTTTTATTTTCGACTCATTCTGCTTAAACATGGTAACGTGAAAACATACAAAGTTATAGGCACGATACGAGAAGTTTAGCTTCCGATTTTCGTTACAGAGATTCGAAGTTAGACGCGAGATAACGGTATTTAGCTTGATCCGACAAGTTCGTTCTTTGCTTATTTTCTGTCCCGAACGGATCGACATTTTCGTAATGAACATCGAAATTATATCGAAAGCCGAGAACGGGAACGGGCGCAAGAAGAAAAATCATTGCAGATACGCGAAAATACATTGCATTCGCATCTGCGTACCTAAGTGTCCGAATGCGAGTCTTCGTGTGCAAGTACAGCGTACAGATCTCCGTGACGTGCACCCGCTCGCTATTTGCACGTACGGCGCGCTTGCGCTGTCGAATAATCTTTCAATCCGCCAACGCTTTCCTCTGACCGGAGACACGTAAAGCTCCCGATTCTCAAGATTATTATTAGAAATCTAGTGGAATCGGCATTGGAAATATCGTTTCCAGAGCAACGCAATTCTGTCGGCTGAAAGTCGATGATGATGTCGGAACGGAAGAGATGCCGTTTCAATATCGGACGAATTATCAACGCTTACGTTACGATAAATAATACGTGGTTGAATATTTAATAAAGAACACGAGTTAACAATTAATCTTGTACAATGAGCACAAAAGACTCGAGAATTCGGGCAGTTAATCTGAATGGGAACCAAAATGGCGGTAATACATTGCATTATAGCCAGTCGATAAGTCTGTTTCGTAGGTTACGAACAGGAGAACCAATCGTTTCGAAAGTTTGAAACGTATGCACGATATTACAATAGTGTCAGCAGAGTCTTTGTCTCGTATTGAATATACCGTGACAATTAATTTCTCCGGTGTATAACGAATGTATTCGCGTTCTTGCATGATGCAGTTACATCAGGTCGCTAAAATCCTGGTTATAGATGAAAAAAATCTAACCGAACAGGCACGTGCACCGTGTCTAAATTCGTAAGGAGACGGAGATTCGGGAAATTCGCAAGGTGAATTGAATTTTAGCGAAAGACGAAAAACCGATGACGAATCTCGATTGAGAAATATTAATTACGGGCGTTTTTAATTACACCAGTCAGCTATGAGGCAACTAACAGCATACTCCCACCACGGTAATCGACCTTCCAATCCTGACACTCCCTGGGTGTACTTTAAGAACCGTTCCCCCTTCTACCGGTTCCCGAACAGTTGGAGGATGCCGACAAAAATATTCGCATGGTGCGTGTACGTTCCCTTCCCCTCGAACCCTCGAGCCCTGCAGATCTCCCCTCTAGCATACATCGCTTGAAAACACCGACCGTAGGCTTCCTCCCGAAGCTTTCTCTGGAAGGATCCCTTGGAGGGCTATCCCCACCAGGAGGGCTTGGACGGATGGTCGGTCGTTTAGCTGTGGAACGCGGCTGGAATCACGAGCGAATGAGACGCCGCTAGATGGGCTCCGCAGCTATCTCTTCCTTTAGTCCTTTCTCCGTTTCCTCGGCTCGTTCTTTGTCCACCGTTCCGCGAATCGTTCCCTTCTCGGTGTATAGAACCTGTAGGTGATACGTGGGCGGCCCGATCCCAACATTCGGTCGGAGGATATATTGGTATACGTGCAGGATCTCCAGTGAGTCTGCGCCGCGTTATCGGTCGATATACGCTTTTGGGAAACCTTCCACGTGTTTTGTGGAGCCGCGTGAGGCCGATTCTCCGTTGCTTGCCTCCTGCTACTCCACCTATTTGCGTGTAGCGATCGAAGACGAGTCATTAAGGTTGTGCCACTCCCTCGTAAAACATTTCGAACTAATTTATCGAATTCAGATTTCCCCTTTCACGAAAACGAAACCGTTTATCTATATTTTAAATGTATGTATCGTTGTTTCGTGTTGTATCGTAGCGGCAAAAAATCGCTAGAGGTATAGCAATGGCGATTTTTTGACAGAACAATCATCATCAGAGAATCATCGATGATTCTCGATTACCGATCCTGAGAGATGATAGGTAATAATTGTGACGGAGGTCAAAACAAATTGATCATCGGAAGCATTAATATATGTAGATTTAAGTTGGTGGTAGGTGCCAGCCGGAACGGCGGCATCCTACGATCGCCTACGTGCAATCCTGTCGCAGACGGCCACGCCGTTTCGATAAACGGCCTACAAAGCCTTCGGAGGGGACGGGCCGATGCTTACATTCCCTGGAGCCCCTCCTGACATCGGCTGTACGTGGGTACATTATTCATTCTCTACTACATTCGGCAGCAGGAGGGTGCGGATGAGTGTGTGCGTATCCCTCGTAGCCGATGACACGACATGCACTTGCGTCCCTTTTATATGTGTAAGTTCATGTAGGTACGCGTACCTTTTCTCTCTTTTTCAATACCTTCCTCTTTCTCTATCCCACCCTTCCCTTTCCACTCTCGCTCTCCCTCCTTCTCTATCCTTTTCTACCTGTACGCCCATCCTTCTTTCGCTTTATTCACGTACGATTTATCGTCTCTCTCATCCTCTCCTCTTTTTTCCTTCTTCCTTTCTTTTTTTTGCTTTATCTATCTTCCCCTTCTTTTCCCTTTCTCCCTCTTTCTCTTACCCGCCTCCGTCCATCCACCCTTCGCCGGATATTTCCGTCTCTGTCTCTTTTCATCCTACACGTCCCTCTTCCTCGTGTTCGCGGTGTAAACGTGTACGTGCGTAAACAGAAGCCAGTAAAAGGATAGCACGGTGGGATGGAGGACGACAAGGGCAGGCCGCGTCGGAACGGGAGATTGTGGAGGGATCGAAGAGGTGGCGGCATTAGTGCGTACCGACCGGGGCAACGGGGTGCGAGAAGAAAAGAGGGAGACCGAAATCGGAAGAGTATCAGGGGGAAAGGGAGAGAAACGGATTATTAGAGAGAGAAGGGAATGGTTAGCGTGGTGGTCGATTGTACACGATGCGTTGGGACAGGGAGGGAACGTGGTCGGGTATAGAGGCACGATCCTCTTCGGGAACGAACCTTTCGCCTCGTGTATAAACGTCTCGCTTTAGGTAAGCTCACCCCTCTTCACTTCCGACGCTCGCAACGCACTTCCCTGGGGGAGGTTGTAGCCAATCAGCGGCCGAGTTTCCGTGGCCCGCGGCCGCAGGCTGACTCCACATCTCCTGTACCTAATGTAGGTTGTCGAAGGTAGGCATCCTTCGTACCCTCCTCGCCTTTTTTACCTTCGCCCCCCCCTACCTCCTAGCTCGGGTCGAAGAGGGCGAAGGGGCCGAAGGTAACAAAGGTCATTTACAGGGGCCTGATTCCTCTTCTTCTTCGCTACTTTTGTACATCTTTAGTACCTTTGAGACCATTGAGGCAATGTTTCACTCGCAATCTCGTGGTTAATCTTTCTAAATTTTATTTCCGCCATTATGTAAATAAGTATTATGCAATTTCTTTTGATTATGCCATTCATTATTTTTGAGCCATTTCAATTTTCTTTTCGATTGTTTCAGGACATTTTTAATATTGCTGGTATTCCATTATTATTATTTGTATTTATCGTAAAATTCTCCAGAATTATTATTGCACGCCTCGTAAATTTTAAAAATTTTGCAGAAAAGTTTGCTTCGATTCCATTCGAATTTAAAAATGGCGTAGAAGTAGTGGAGGCATCGGATTATTATAACACGAAAATTCTTATTGGCTTCTTATTATTTCCTATATTGTTATAATTTTTAATTTATATAATTATAATAGATGTATCGTTCGAACAAAAACACAGTGAAATTTTTTTTTAAACATCAAGATATATTTTGAATGTTATTGTATACGCAATAATTTAATAAGGTATCATGTAAAGGAGGTAAAGAGAATGAAGTACACTCGTTTGTGATTATACACATCACGATTTATTGACGAGCAATGATCGTACACTGTAATATGATTCTTAAAAAAACAATTTTAACAAAACATAGGAATAATCACGCTAACTAATTAGCGATAACAAACATTGCCGATTAATCGTCGACAAGATGTAACGCGGCGTTTTTAAACGCAGAGAACCTTGCGATAATGACATGGATAATTAGATACTCGAACGATCAATGGTACTAGATATATAGTAATATAATATGCATTTATAACCTGAATTATTTTGCAACTTAATCTACAATAATTTTTCATTTTTTTTTTCTTTTTTTTTTTGTCTTGATTTCGATAAAACGTATTGTATACAGTGCTTTATTTTTTAGCTCATTCTTACAATTCGATCTTGGTCAAATCGTACGCACTGAGTTAATAAAATTGGCAATTTTAGGACCGTTCTATAAGTAACAACGAAACAATTTGATAAAACGTTAAATCAAAGGTTAAACATGGAAATAGAAATAACTTTAAATATTTTAATAATTATATTCTCAATGATTATAGACATTTTTAGTTCGATTACAACTCACAACTTGTTTATTATGGAAATACTGTACTGCGTTATAGTATATTTAATATTGAGGTATGGGCATAATATTGATAGTAATTGCGTAATTAATTGTATACTATTCCATAGAATTATTATGAAAATGCTTTCGAAGCATACTCGATCAGGCTTATTATTAAAAATCGTAATCTTAAACTGTGAAACGAAAATTTTACGTAGTTACGTTACAAACAATAGGCTTCGCGATGATAAAAAATAATTTGTATCTTTTTTTATTATAATTATAATTTTCTTTTTTTTTTTTAACTTAAAACTTTTCGCTTAAATAATTAATTTTCGATCACACAGATCTGCGATCTCATCCAAACGCAATTGCGACAATTTAATTTGTCTTCGTTCTTTTTATCATATTTTATGCTTACGATACGTCACATTTTGGGCACAATGGTTCAAGAAATGATCCTCAAGATATTCAAAGTTGGGAAAAATTTGACGACCTTTTGTCATAGTACACAGGTATATTGCCTTTACTATACAGGTATACATCGTGCGTTCAAGTCTTTTCGAATTCTAACTTTGGATACGGTACGTACTGGTCGTGTTGTTAATAAGGAAGTACATGAATGTTGCTTCAAACAATGGGTTAATATTTCAACTTACGTACAGTTACATGGCAACTATCTATTCTTGGAACAATTTTGATATTAAAATCTTTACAGTCTTCGTGGCTACTTTATCGTTTCGTAAGTCATCAGTTCGAACGAATTTTATTATGTTTTCAATGTAACTATTCTGTAATTGGCGGATCGATAGATAAATTACGATTGATCGTAATAATCGTAGAACGTAACGCGATGCCGTTTTAAAAAGGTCGTAGAAAAATAACGTGTAAAAATCTGGGTCCCTTTTAGTTCATTATAAATTCTAACGAGCAATGATCTCTAATGTATTCCCTCGTTTTTTTTTTTCCCCTCTAAACTGGCAGTTTTTTTGATTTTTAGCTTATTCAAAATCGTGTGGTTCCCTTTTCTCAAACATTATCGACGATGGGTAACCATGTAACTAGTTGACGCAAATTTCGTAATTAATTCAAATCTCTGAATTATATTCGTCGCGAATTATGCGTTTTGACATTATCCATTTTTTTCTTTATTCGCATTTTATTGGCACGCATTTCCTCTATTTTTCAAGATTTATATTTCGACTAGAAACTGTTTGAACTGTTATTTTTACATACCCACCTTGACTCATTCGATAATTGGATATCATAAAAATTTTTTTTTTACGCAACGTGTACACTCGATCGATGCGTGCATACCGTTAACATTGAATTATTTTGATCGTTCGAGTAGGATCTGGATTTTTGTTTCCTAGTAAACATTTTATTTAAAATTTCCTTCAAATCAAGTTCATCTTTATTGCTGTCCTATACGGGGGCAATTCTATTCGACTGTACAAATTCCGATACAGCATTAAAAATCGTATATCACGCACAACGAGCTTCCAACGCACTCGATTAATTTTTCTTTCTCAATATTTTTTTAAAGCGTTTCATCGACGATAATATATATTAATATAAATATATATATATATATATATATATATATATATATATATATTATCACACGATTAATATATCATTCTTAAATCAATAACAGCGATATGAGTTTACGCTTTTATAAAATAAAAACTTCCTTACATGTGATACGTACGATCTTTAGAGGATGCATACGTATATTTAAATTCCCAATTCAACAGTACCTCTCGATATCGAGGAATCGAGCGTACATTAAAACATTTTTTTTTTTTTTTTTTTCTTTTGCAAAGCTTCGTAGCTTCGTGTCCAATTTCTTAGAAGATCGCCGCATACTTTTAGCCGTAACGACTAGTATCCATCCCGCGAAATTCAACTTGGACTGGATATCGCAATAAATCGCTTGTAATATATTATATTATGATAGACGATAATTAAATTGCACTAATACATTGCACACGTTCTCTGGCGTTCTTTGGCATCTCTATGAAGTACATATTTCTCTAGATTCTAAGATTCTAAAAAAGGAGCGACAACATGTGGGGGGAAGGGGAGGGGAGGTGGGAGGGGAGGAGGGACAAGAAAGCTTATCCGTCATCCATCCATCGTTCCATTCTAATCATTCATCCGGTATCCTCATCGCTACAACCCTTAACCATACGTTATACTACGTTTAATATATCTCCGTCAGCCGTTGTATCATTGCCAATAGAGCGACGAATCGGCGAGTCGCCGACACTTTTCGTAAATTAATCTGTCAGCTTGGGCAGAAATAGGTATAATTTGCATTTTTTAATGGTTGATCATAGACACACATACATGCATTACGAACATACGTAGCTTAATATATCTATAGATAACAACGGTCTGGATACCGCCATTGAATTCTTATTTAAGAGGCAAAAAGACACACGGTACTAATTCATTACTAGCTTGTAATTAATATGCTCCCTTTTTCTTTTTGTTTTTTTTTTTTTTTTTCAATGTAAAAATCTCGCATTGAACGATTTTTTCTTTGAAAATTTTCTTAATCTTAATCTTTAAAAGTAAATATACCTACTCTCTTTATTAACTCCTATCATTCTTTCCCTCTTTTCTTTCTAAGTTAACGTTTTAATTATTCAAGTTTTTCCATGCGTCTTTATGCCCGTACGAAAATTCATCATTGTTTTAAGAAACATTATAGGAAGTGGGTGAAAATATATATGGTAACATACAGCCTTTGGATTGGTCACGTAGGAATCTTGTTTCCATAGGAGCATTTTTAAGTAATAACAACAACAATAATAATAATAATAATAATAATAATAGGAAGTAATGAAATAAGGTTAAGGATAGAGGAAAATCGAGTGTTTCAGTCGATCAAAAATAATTCTTCTTACGGTGGTTGTTGCGAGGCGGAATTGAAGTAACTGACTCTTTGATTTCTGTATTGCGATGCTACCACAGCTTGGGGATTAGGGATGTGCCGGATGCTCAGATTCGGTTTGATTTTCATTCCAAAACCGGAGATTCTTTGATGAGGTTGCGGTATTCGGAGGGCCACTTTGCTGGCGAGATTAGCTGAACTGAGCACCAAAGAATCAACCGAGTTCTCATCGGTGATGCATCCGCTTAACAGGGAAACAGCCGCATCAGAAAGTGTCATTAAATTGGAATCTTGACCTCGCCGTTGATCCAGATCCTTCGCCTTTCCTCGTAATAAGCTTCCCGGGGTGATGGGCGGTCGTGGTGGTCTTGGATTCAACGAGGATATGGAGCAGATCGAGGAGGATGACGACGATGACGACGACGACGACGACGACGAGGACGAAGAGGAGGAGGAGGAGGAGGAGGACGAAGGAGAGGATGACGAAGACGAGGAAGGAGACAAAGAAAAGTTAGCGGCCGATAAATTGGCAGACAGATCGAGTACGTTGTTGTGCACGGTCCCGCCGCTGCTTAGATCTAATGGGATCTCGTATTTCGAATTATTCGGTTCTAAAATGGCGCTCGACGCGGCGAAACCGGAAGGTTTTGCGACCCTCAGCGGCGCCAATGGGGGCGGACCTTTCTTTTTCGGAGGGGTGTTGACCGGTAAGGGTGCAGGGTGTTCCTCCTTTGTCTTCGACATCGTTTTCAACGTGTCGCGCATCTGTTTCTCGGCCAACAAACTTCTTACTCGATTCGCTTTGCTCTCGCGTAATTGTTTCTCCAGCTTCTCTCTATCCAAAGTATCGATCTTTTCCCCGTTATTTTGAACGCGTTGCCTCGCTTTATCGCGGAAGTTGTCGCCAGCTTCGTTCACGGCTACCAGACCCAATCGCCGAAGAATTTCCTCGTCTTTTTTCGGACGTTCCGTTTCGATCTGTTCCGTTCTTTTCAATACCTCCGGTTCAGTACCTTCTTCCTTCTTAGGCGGTGGTGGTTTGCAAGTCGAGGATCCGTTCCTTTGATCTACCCTTTCCCCTGCTGCAGACGCATCCTCTCCTTGGGTAGTTATATTTTGTGCGATTCGAACAACCTCATCAGGTATACTATCTATTATTTCTTCTATGGTCTCTTCCGCCTCTCCTATGTTCTCCTTCGTACTCACACCTTCCTCTCGTGCCAACGTACCTGACGATCGTTGTTGATTCATCGTCGTAGTTTTGATCTTTTCTCGTCTGACGGCCCTCATTTGTAATAATTTCTCCTTTGCCTGACCACTTCCGCTGCTCGACGTGATCCTCGGCGGACACGGGGTTAATCGAACCTTCAGTTTCAATAAATCCTCCCGCGGCGTGGTGGTGATCTCGGCGATCACTCGTTTGTTTCGTCGTTTCCTGTGCTTACGATGTTCCAGCTTCGCCAATTCTTTCGACTTGGAACTTTCCGGCGCGTGATTCGCCTGTATCGATACAAGATTAGGTGTTCTCATGACAGGAGTTACTTTGCATCGGGGTTTCTTTGCTTTCGGCTCCTTGTCACGTTCCAAATTGGTCTTCAAAGATGATTGAGACGGTTCGGTGTTATTTTCTAAAATTTTATGACTTTCGTCCTCGCACTCTTGGACAGGCTTGGGACTCGGTGGTGGTGTCGGTGGCCGTTGAATATTTTCCATTGTCGAGGTATCCTTGGTTGTCTCGTCGTTGAAGGAGTTCTCACTTGAAACGGAGACAATATCCTCCTTACGTAACACGCGATAAAACAGCTTCATAGGCGCTTCCTGTAACGACAAAAGTTATCGCTTTCCCTATTGTATCTAACGTCATGAGTTTATGTTCCAGGTATGACCGATGTAACAGGAAATGATAAAAGACTATCGCGAAATAAATGATCGGTCGTTATTAGTTAAGTTAAAATAATCGATACAAAAGGAAAGCAAATATCATAGAAATGAAAGGATGATATCATAAAGATTATGAGAGAGAGAGAGAAAAAAAAAAACTCACTCTCTTCCAACCAAATATGCAGGCGAGATCGAGCAGAGTCCAAGATTGATCCAACACCATCGTCTTCGTGCCATTCCGTCGATTTTCGTTGCTCTTCTCGCACAGCATCTCAATCTTATTGACATTCGTCCCGTGAGAATTCGCTTCCTCCCATCCCCTCTTCAGCATAAGCAATCGAACCAAGTGTCGAACAGTCACTCCTGCCGGACACTTAAGGTATCGAGTATTTCTAACCTGAATCGTGTCTTCCTGTTTCGTTTGATCGGCGTTCGTTCGATGTCGTGACCCGGCACGGTTTTCCGGTTCGTGAACGGCCGCCTCTCCTTCCGGTTCGTCGAGCTCGCATAAACTTAGGCTGACGAAATCGTCCAAGGTTAAGTTTAGGGCGCCCAAGGGTAAGGCCAAAGGTGGGCATTGTGGATTGACCAGCCGGAAATGACGTCTTCGTTCAAGCTCCGACCGGAAGAGGCCGGGTACCATAAGATATACGAGTCGTTGCAGCTTTACGTCCGGCAAAAGTGGCGGAGACGTTGCGACATTGCATACGGGACACGCTCTGGCACCGCTGCTCAACCGTCTCACTATACAACCTCTGCAAACTGAATAATCGGTTCGACTTGTATTATTAATTTCACTACTTACAATGCAAATGTTCCGCAAAAATTTTTTCGTATCGCGTTAATTATTGTCGCGAATCGTTTTATCAAAAATCGTTGTCATCTCAAAATTCTCATCGGTTAGAGGTGTTATATTAAAAACTCATGGAACGAACTCACCCTTCTCGAATTTAGCACCCTTGCAGAAGGGCAGACGAACGGATGGATTATTTCACGCACGCGAAGTAGATACAGCCGTTCGAGGTACGGCGCAACACGCGTTTATATTCGCGTCGGACGATATTATATGTAGATAACTTTGATTCGTTTTTACTTTTTTTACCATTGCAAATTAATGAATAATGAATCGATGACATGCGAATCAAATTGTTCGATCGCCTATAACAAGACGAGAATCTCTACTGATCGAAAGAAATACTAACAAGAATGCAGACATTCCACGAGAGTCGTTGCATCTATGAGGTAGCCTCTGCACAGAGGACATACGATATGTTCGTTCAAGTCTTTAACCAGCGGCTTCTCCCTCTCCTTTGCCTCCATGTCGCTACTCGGTTCTGAAACAGCTGTGCCATCCGATTGTTAATCCACGAGACCAAAGAGCAACGATTAAATACTTTTTTAATTAACTACGCAACATGTTTTCGTCCGTGCGTTGGTGTCGTAGAAAATTCTAACCTAACTTTTCCGTTTCTCCCAGTAAAATCTCTTCTAAAATTTATACGTATCGTTATGATTTATCCAGCGCGACAGCGAACGAGTCAGAGATCGGCGATCTTTGGCTTATCTAAAATTAAATCGCGTATCGTACGCATTAATACCGGGAACAGCGATATCGATGTGCATTCTAATAATGGTTGGAGGATTCCGAAATGCAGGTAGTCGCGCGCACGGAGGGGGGAATGGGAGGGAACACACGCACGTAATCACATTAGGATACATTGGAAGCGGCGATTTCCATTTACGCGAGACTCGTACATGCCGTCGATATATTTAGAATAATGAAATATCTCGTGAAATCTAAGAGGGGAGAAACGAGTTACGCCGTGCCTTTAAGGTCTATCTCTTAAAGGGGATGCTTTCTCTTCTCCTCTCTTCTCTCTTTCTCTCTCTTTCTCTCTCTCTCTTTTTCTACTTATCTCTTGATCAATATTCGATAATATTTTCGATCATATAAATGTCTCTGTTGACGAGCATAATATGAATATTTAAATAGTATTAGCACGAACGAATCTGATTTCGCGCGCTCTATAGCAAGTTGCTTTTCGCGTTAAACGATGATGGAAAAAACCGCTTCCTGCGGTAATTATTCGAAATAGGGAGGTCCTCACCATCTTGATAGTTTTTGGAAATGTTGCAGAAATTAATATTTTGAACATATTACCGCTGTTCAGACATAATTTCGAGATATTTGTAAAAAAAGATTGCTGCTATTATATAGAATTTCTCTCGTAGATATACGTTCGTGGTTGCGTGTGCTATAAACGTGCCAGTGATTCTTTGTCAATAAATACATTAAGAGATAGATATCAAGAATTATGTTAATATTCATTGTAATTTCGATCGCTCGAGATTGTTTTGTATTTCATTTTTGAATGATTAATAATTTTTCATTTTAAATCTACCATTATCCATGAGCAAGTATTGTTTAGACTAGTTCATCTGTTGTAATTGCTGCCATGTGTTTAACAGAATACGTAGTAGTATTTATGCAAAAAAGAAAAAGCAAAGGAAAAAATTGTTTAAAATATCGATTTTTGCAACATATCCAAAAATCATCAAAATCGGTTCCCTCCTATTCCCTTAATAATTTCCCTAATCTTGCTACCCTTCCTTCTTTGAGCCAACGTTATCCTGGCGAGGACATTAAGGAAAACTTTCTTGATCGAGGAATGGGGATAGAATCGCGCACTTCATGTGTGCGACGAGCAACGAGAAGATCTCGCGTGAAAGGTACTTGACAGTGAAACCAACCAGTCACGCGACCACGTCGGCCTGGAAAAACTAGGTTTTTAGAGCTCGCGCGCACAGATCTCCCGCGCGATAATAACAGAGGCCAAGTGTCACTGCGCATGGCTAACGAACTCGAAGAAAGGAGGAAAGGCTCGACCACCTGCGTTGTCAACGACATGACTCAACTGCTCGCGTTTCAGAAACTTCGTTCTGCGAATGATCCGTCCAAAAGCCGGATATACGACATAAACGAGTCAGTGGAGTCATCGAGAATGGCAGGAGCAATGAGGAATTGGAGGAAAGGGGAAGACAGAGTGTGCGAGAGGGGAAAACAAGAGAGAGAAAGGACGAGTAGAAGGGCTTCGGCGTTCGAACTTGAGAAAGGTCTGGCGCCAAGTCCCGTGAGGCCACCTAATTCGTTCACCGCGTACGTCGCGGTTTTTTTAACGTTGACGTGACTCTCGAGAGAATCGTGATCCAAATTTTTGGACGTATAATCCATCGCTACGATTCTGATCACGTTTCACGACGCACGGCGAAGTTACGATTGCCAGGAGGAAGAAATGAATCGAATCGCGAGGCGGTAAAGGGAAAACTAAAGGAAGGAAAGAAAAAAGAAACGAAAAGAACGACAATCGAGAATCGCGAGGGTAAGCCATCGTCGATAGGAGCGTTGCCACGGTAACATCGGTGGTTCGAGCGTTTTTGCGCTGAACGTCGACGTACCGGTCCGAGAGAACCACGGTAGCTATTCCAGGCAACAGGATCTCGCGGGTAACATCGCGGCGGGCAGCGCTCCTATCTTCGGCAGAGGATCGCGAGTTATACACCGAGTGTAGTACCGTCTTGTCGGTCGATTCACGCGACTACCACACGTTTCAGGGCGGTATAGAGAGGCTTACGTGTAGGTGCTTACCAGCGTAGCGAGAGAGATGGTCGCCGTGGCCAGCGAGCTGCCGTCCCGGCTGGCAGCGGAACGTAACAGCGGACGTGGCAACGACGGTGTTCTTGGTTGCCGTATCGCTTCTCGCGAGGCAGCGGGCGAAGAGAGGTGGCAACGCCGCTCCGTCCGTCGGCGTGCGGCGCCCCGAGGCTCTCTCTCGCGATAGCGCGCTCGTTGTCGTCGCTCACGCCGTCGCACTCCTCACCATGGTCGTCACGAACCCGTGACCGCGAGCAATCCTGATAACTTGCACGCTGCGAGCTACGTACCATCACGTCCCTGCTGCTTGCGAGCACAGCGCCGCGCACATGTCCGACGATTTCGACCCGATTTTCTCTCTTTCCTTTCCCTTCCTTCTTTCCTTCCTTCCTTCCTTCCTTCCTTCCTCACGATACTTGCCTCTCTCTCGCTCTTCCACACACACACACACACACACTCTCTCTCTTTTCTCCGTCTCTTTCCCCTTCCTCCTTTACCAAGTTTTTCTCCTTTCCTTGGTCGTTCTTCTTACGTTCTCGTCCTTCTCGCTCTAATCGAGAGGAGTAACTCGATCTCGTCTTTACTATCCTCGTGCACCGTGATTTTCCTCACCGTTGTCGTCGTCGTCGTGATTGTCCCGTCGACGACGTGGTTGTCGATCGACCGGTGGGTCGACAGGCGCGCGCGCGCGCTCTTGCCTGTATCACTCCTTCCTTCTCTTGCTCTCACACTCCCCCCTCGAAGTCTCTCGCTCAATCTTCCCCTCCGCGCTACCCCCTCCCCGTAGAGGACTCACGGGGTCTCGTCTCGCGACTCGACGTAACGTAACCGCTCTCTCTGGCCACGACTCGATTCGGTGCACTCGGCCGACTCTCGAATGAGTGCGACGATGCACGATGATATCGGGGATCTGGTGGTGGTGGTGGTGGTGATGGTGGCGGCGGCGGCGGCGGCGGTGGCGATGATGGAGGTGGTGGTGGCGGCGGCGGTGGCGGTGGCGGTGGAGGCCAACAAGAGAGCAAGTGTGTGCAGCGGTGGCGCCGAACTGCGGCGGTAGTCGCTGCCACTTTTCGATACGGTGCGATTAGAACGACGCTGCACGGAAACGATGGGAAGACACGGGCTCTGTTCGTATCGACCCCGCCTAAACCCCGCCTCGTTACGACGGAGCCGCACGAGCGACGCCGAGCGTCGGCGAGCGTCGACGAACCAGCCGGTTTCCTGTTCCGACCTCGTCCTCTTCCGCGATTACGACCTTTCCTCTTCTTGCCCAATCCTCTCTCCTATTTCTACTATACTTTTTTACCTTTTGTATTCTTTGATCGTTAAATTTATCATTGATCGAATCATTGAAATGGATCGATTTCGTTCCTTATCGATCGACGGTGTATGCTAGTAAAAAAAGAACTAATCGATTCGAAGTCAGATCGACCGTGGATCGTTTCACCTTTATTCACCGACGCGAGAAAGCAACGGTTCTTTTTCCAGTACTTTCCTTTCTTTTTCGTTCCATGTACTTACCTAATCTTTACGAAAATAAATGTCTTTCTTTACCTGCTTCGAAATGAGAATTGAGACGATTGGTCCAAGGTTAGGTTAAAATATTTAATATTTAAATATTATTTATATTTTCAAATTCCAAAGAAAGACCGTCAAATTATGCATAGTTAATCAGTACGTGGAATTCGTTGGACCGAATACAATCCCTTTCCACGTTGCTCTAATTATTAGATGCGTTGAATGCAGTCACAGCGCATCGAGCATAAAATACTGGTTTCGAACTATTATGAACAGCAATCTGTCTCGTATTATGATAATAGTTGATATATCGACGAATACACACGATAAATACGCAAGCATATAACGCTGGCACTGCGTGCTAATAAATATGAGACATCAAAGTTGCTTATTAAACGTGTTCCATTAACGATTCATCAAGACCTCTAGTTTCGTAACTTCGATCTGTATGTCAAAGAAACGAGGCACTCATGGTTGGCAAACAAGGCAAACGTGGCTGCACGATCGTAAAGGCGTTATTCTAGTTACGACGATAGTTACGCATACAAGCACACCGTCTACCGATAACGCGCTACGAAAGCCACCGAACCGTATTCGAGAAATATCTTGCGCACCAACAGTGTCGTCGTTAGCACATCACACGTTAGTGTAAATAATCCGTGTCACGCATTTTTTGCGTATTTTCAATTGTATACTTGTGTATTTCAATTGTTTATGTTAGTTATTTAACGCGTTTTTTGACACGAATGTTTAAATTCGTGTTATATCTTTTAATACTGATAGATCCTGTTATCAATTTTATTCTTCGTAAAACGCTATAAAAAAGTTTTACAATTTTAAATTATTCATTTTACATTATGATATAATTATAAAACGTTATAGCGCCATATAATAGATCATTAATCGGTTAAAAATGGCTTCATTTCTTTAGAATAAGGCCTAGAAACTTTCATTTGAAGATTCGGCCTCATCACAAAAATCAAGCGTCAAAAAAACATGATTGTGCATATATAGAGTAGCATGGATTTCAGAGAGGGAAAAGAGAGAGAGAAGTACGTGAAGTCGACTGATCGATCGGCGGCGACGCGGTAGTCTGCTTCAGCGACATCGCCTTGAAAAGAGACAGTCGCTGAACGAACCCGGTTTTGCGTCCATCAAGGCAGTACAACTCTCTTGGTCGATCGACGCTGATGGGCGGATGAATGGGCATGGCCATAGTAGGTAAAATGGCGCCAAGCTCCGACCACTTTAACCTCCCATTCGACTATGCGCAGTTGCGACTCCGCCTGCTATCTGCGCGCGCTGCCCGACCAATACTTACATTTCCATCTCGAATTTCCATCTTCGACGTATGCTAAACATTTCAGATTTTCTATTCTTTTTTTATCTTATGATTTATGATATTTATATTATTCAATTCATATCAAATGATTAACTTTATGTTAAATCCAATAGAACAAATCGAATACTCGAGTATTTTAATAGCAACGCCTAAGAAAATATGTCTGTTATTTGAAAAGTATCTTTAATATTAAATAGTTATATTGATTTTTCGAATCTATTTTATTAGAGTAATAAACAAAATATAAGTTTTACTATAGATATAATATAATTGTTTAATATTTGATGATTTTACTTTATACATAGAATTGGTGTAGACATCGATTTTTTATCCGTACATTGCAATCTACTTTCGAATACGCAATATATTTTCGCAATATATTCCACATTCTTTAATAACATTTTTTATTTATAACCATGTAATTATAGGATTAACATTTCTTCTTTTTATCGTGAAAATGTTTCGTATGCCGCATATTGATAAATATCAAGAAACGCTTTCAAATATAAGTAAAAAATATAATTAGATTTCTTTTCATCTATAAGATACTTTTTTATGGATATAAAGAGGAACAAAGGAAATAGAAATAGAAGATAGGCATAAATAAACACAATAGACAAATTATTATATAAAATTAATTATTTATTGGATATGGATACATTCTCATATTAAAGTTGAAATTATTTGGAAATAGTTTATAATGGATAATTCAATAGAACGTCTTGTCTGGCTAATTCAAGTAACATAGGATCATCGAAGAATTTATTGATAGATACATCTTCGGAAAGTCCTTTCCGTCTTCTTGTCTTCAACATAAATTCTCTAGCTAAATGTGTAGCTGGTTGTGGCTCGAGTGGTCGAATGGTAATACTTTTGTCTAATGGATCACCAGGTACGATTTGCCAATGATGAAATACGGACAGGCAGAATGCCTGGCCTTGCGTGTGAGTTCGTAAATCGGTCTCGAATCCGAAACTATCGATTGCTGGAATGAAGGCTTTGATAGTATATAAGGGACTTCCAGGAACAGGAGCGTCTTGAGTCACGTGACCTCTTCTCTTAGCTAGTACAGTATAAACTGCCGATACGCAATCCGCAGGCGCTTGAACTTCGACGAATAAATATGGCTCCATCAACCTGGGCGTTGCCATGAGGAAAGCAGAGTACGCTACTCTTCTGGCGGTTGGAATTATTTGACCACCTGTAAAAAAAAAAAAATTAATTTTGTTCGTAAAATAAAAGAAAGAAAGAAAAAAAAAACAATAGTATTTAGATACCTCCTCGATGAAGAGGTTCTTGGGCAATTACGGCATCCAAAATTTTAAACTTCACGTTTCGAATTGGTTCCTCGCAGAGAGGGCCTTCTCGAGTTCCCCACTGAAAACCTTGAATAATAGCATCACGAGCACTATTCAATAACGTTTTGTCTACTTCGGATGGCAAAGTATCATCAACTAAAATATTAGGTCCCGTAGCGTCTGGACCGAATGCCCATATGCTTCGCGCAGCTAGCAAATCCCAATCATATTTCGTTTGAAAGAATTCTCCTAATCGTTTTCTGTAAGAATAGACACATTTTGTTTCGTAAATTATGAGATATAAGTTTTTTACACTTACTTGTTCCATGTGATTTTAACATGCTCCGCCTCGATATCCTCCGCAAGGCCTCTCTCGAGTGGTTCGGCTATCATCGTCAATTTATTCCGTTTATTAGGTGTTTCAGCGAAACACTTAAGAGAACTCGTTTCTACCACTGTCTCAGCGAAAGCAACAACAGGATCTGCGACTTTTATATCGATCTCCGAATACATACGTCGCAAGTCGTGCATTGCGCAATCTAAATATAATTCACCAGTGCCTAAGACGACGTGTTCGCCGCTTTCTTCGACTCTGGTACCCAACAAAGGATAACTTTTATTCACTTTTCTGAGACCATCTAACATTTTTGGCAATTCTGAGGGATTGACAGGTTCGACCGCAATTTTAATTACGCTCTGTGTATTGAATTTTAGCGGGCGGAAAATATGTAAATCGTCTGAATTTGTGAGATCAGTAATTGTACTTGTTTTTACGATTGGCCTGTCTATACCCTCGATAAGAACCCAATTGCCTGCGGGAACTCTGTTTAATTCTATTGAATAGCGTGCCTCGCTAATCCACAATCTTCCCACGGTCAGAACTCGAGAATCTTCTTCATCAGTACGCGAATATGCTTCGCCTAATACACGAACGCGTTGTCCCGCCTCGAGTGTACCTGACATTACTCTTCCAAGGACAACAAATAACGTACAATCTTCGGTAGGATACATTTTTGTACTATGAATCATTAATCTTCCCTGTAAATATGATTTTTGTGTTAGATTCTATCTGGAAGAGACGTACATACAAATATTTCGTATATACTAACATTAGGATCGCAATTAATCATATTCTGCGCGAGAGGTGAATCCATAGGGCCTGTGTATACGTGTTGAACTTTAACCGGTGCATGTGATTGAGGACTGGGAACGTGGGCTACACACATATCGACTAATCCGCACATATCTCCTAAAAAACGTGTGCATACCAACCTCAAGAGAGGCCTAATATTCATTTTCATTTCTTCCGATGTTAATCTTATTCCTAATTCATCTAGTACTGTGAAATTAAATTAGAAATTATGTTACGATACGGAAAACTCAATAACCTAACCTATAAAAGTTTCTTTATAACTAACCATCAGGTAAAGTTGTGTCAACATCGCCAACAACCTGGGCGAAAATTTTGTACAATGGTTCAAGAATAAATTCGATAAAGCTGCGTTGTGCGGTATTATGCGGTGGTTTTTTTGTAAATTTTCGCGTTTTCGAGTTAAAATATATATCTCCCCATAACCGTTTCGCAAATTCATTAGCATTAAGAGTGGGATGAGTTCTAGCATAAAGTGCTGCGAATGATTTCAGAGTGAAACAAACATTATACTCTGAACTCGCAAAACATACGTTTCCGATTGCAGGAGATACAAAAGATGGATTTTCAGAATCCGAATATAGCGCTATGAGTCCATTAATTTCTTCGATGATGTGTCTTAATTTATAATACGCGTCTAATGGAGGTAATTTTAATTCTAGAATAAGTCGATCTATCTTATTTATGCAAACTGTTAACGCAAGTTTTTCCTGAAGCGCGTGTTTTAATAAACGTTCTGTGTTTAACATAACCCCTTCAGCAGCATCGACGATCAATATCGCACCATCGGATAAACGTATTGCTGCTGTTGCCTCATCAGAAAAATTTACGTGACCAGGAGTATCAAATATATTTAAAAGATAAGATTTTGATTTCACATCTTGCAGCAATAAAGTTACAGGTGTTGCTTTCGTTGATACTCCTCGCTGCTGTTCCGTGAATAATGTATCTGTATATCTAAAAAAATATAAATATATATATATTTTCTAATTATAAATATTAATTGCAATTATTCATGTACATTTATTGTACCTTAAAGGTTTTTCATCTGTAACACTGTGTAGATAGGGATGAGTCTGTCTCACTAGACAATCAACTAAAGTAGTTTTGCCATGATGTAGATGACCAAGTAAAACAACATTACGTATGAGATGGGGTGCATCCATCATATCTGCTAAAAATTCTATGCTATATGTTGTTTCTGGAAGTTGTTGTTGTTTTATTTGAAACTTTGGTTTTCTTGTTGGTGCTATTAATGGTTTATCTAATGGTTGTGCATCTTCTTCTTGTACCAATGTTTCTACCTATAATATATTAATAATATATTAAATATGTATTAATTTTTGAGGCTAACAATAAAAATACAATTATTAAATTTACCTCTGGCCCATAAACTTCTAAAGCACTTGGATAGTATCTTTTATCTTCGTGTAATACAACTGCCATAGAGTTGCCTTGATCTGATTGCTCTCTAGTTTCATCTTTGTCTTCTTCCATTTCTTCATCTGATCGTTCTCTATCTTCTGCTTCATCTCCAGCATTTCCATATTCATTTTCATCTTCACTATCAGAAGCCAAATCAGGACCAATATAATTTCCAAATTCATCATATAAATCAGCATCCATAGTAATATCTTTTTAGTTTATGACTATAAAAAGTATATAACAACTAACTTTAGTTAATTTCTATTATTTATATTTTCTATAGTATTTATATTTTGTCTTATTTTTTATTAAAAAGATGAAGATTATTTATGGTTGTTTACATGCAATTAAGGTTATGAACATAACCTCCAAATTAATAAGCGATCGAAATATAAAAATTTAAAAAGACAAAAATCATCAATGAAGTGTATTGAATTTAATTTGTTGTTATAAATGTTTAGAAATGATAGATATTATTATTTATACTTACAAAAATCAATATTATTTAATTAATTAATACAAAAACGTTTAATGAATGTTGAAATTATTGTCATGAAATAAAATACATGTGAATTTATATAAAAAGTTTTAATTATTAATTTAACGATATAGATACAAAAGTTTATTAATTACTTTACATAAATTACACGTGTATTATTTATATTTTATATATATATATATATTAAATATATATATACATATATATATATATATATACATTTAAACTATAGAATGAAGTAGAATGCAAGAAAATATAGTAGTTTGTCAATATAGTGAAATTATTTTTATATAATATATATATATTTAAAATATGAATATATATAATAGATAATATAATAGATAATATAATATATAAATATCTTTATTAAATTATATTATTAAGTGATTTTTTAAAATATTTGGAAATAACAATATTTTTTTATTTAAAATTACATTTCTATTTATATATTATACTAGTTTAAAAATTGTTGGCATCCCTGTAATGCATATAATAATTGCAAGATATGCCGCTAGAGTACCCCTTTGCGCGCATGGTCGTAAAAGTATACAAGACCTATTGTATACGACACTACGTTGAAAGCTTACACAAACATACTTTTCACATAGATACGAATGTTGCGCACAGTGGCCCAGACTGACAGCTGGAAGAACGTGAAACAGGAGTGGCAGATCATGTAAGGCGAGTATCATTTATTTTATATAATAATATTATTTCGAGACAATCCAACTATTGTTGTATAGCCTGCCAATCCCTAGTTAGATGTTGGGAACTTCTCGTCTAATTTTATCTTATTAAGTATAATTGACACACCCGTTACATTTCGTTGTTGTAAAATAGCTTTTTAGTTTTCGTATTCGTGTAAACAGAACTATCACGTTAGAATCTATCGAGTATTAAGTGAATAATACCTTGATAATTTCATTGATCTAATCTAAGTTAACCCTTTCAGGGGCACTTAGTCATAGACTGAAACTTGATAATTCACGAGCAGACGCGCTACTAAGAATACATTAGAAGAGTTGACAGGATAGGCAGAAGAAAGCAGAGCAGTGGGGGAGGGGGTGGGAGAACAAGAGGCGGTATGACACGACCTCCCAATAATGACAACCTTATGACCTTCAAATTGGTCGTGGTTGGAGATGGAGGTGTTGGAAAAAGTGCACTCACTATACAATTCTTTCAAAAATTATTTGTTACTGACTATGATCCTACCATTGAGGATAGTTATATTCAACATACAGAGGTAGATAAACAATGGTGCATCTTAGATGGTAAGTCACATCATTAATAAAAACATTTACTTGTTTTATTGCATTTAATTCTACTATCCGCTAGTTTTGGATTATGCTTAGTGCATGGTATTAGATTTATAATACATTCTTATGTGTACAAAGGTTTATTTGTACTTAACAGTGTTAGATACAGCTGGTCAAGAAGAATTCAGTGCCATGCGTGAACAATATATGCGCAAGGGTGATGGGTTTCTATTAGTATACTCTGTGACTGATAAACAATCTTATGAAAATATCATGAATTTTTATACCCAAATACTTAGGGTAAAAGATAGAGATGTATATCCTATGCTTCTGGTAGCCAATAAAGTTGATTTGGTACATTTGAGAAAAGTTACAGAGGAACAGGGAAGGGAGTTGGCTCACCGGTTGGGTATACCTTATATTGAAACTTCTGCCAAAGACCCGCCATTAAATGTAGATGCTGCATTCCATGAGGTAGGGAATAAAAAATTAAAAAAAGAGTAATATATATATATAGATAAAAATAATTAAGGGATTTGAATAATTTTGCTCTAGGTCGTTCGTATTATCAGAAATCAACCTCCAGCCGAGTTGGAAAAAAATCGGAGAAAACGAAGACGTTCGGGAAAATGTAATCTTTTATAAAGCTTGAAAACGATGAAATGAATTGGGTAATGATTACACATTACCTTTCATCACTTCTTTCATAAAAAGTGAAACGCACCTGCCAAAAAACAAAAAAAAAAAAAAATGAAAAAATGGGTCTTCTGTCCTCCATCGTATATAGGTATATATGATTCGTACATTTTTCTTTTTTTTGTCAATTCATATATGAGTTCGTAGTATTAATAAGCATCAATCCCACCCTTGTAACATAAGTGTACAAAATAGTAACGATAAGAAATGCATCGATCGAAAGAAAAACAATATTACGTATCTCCGAAATAAAACTAGATTTTTTAAAAAATCAATTCAACATCGGTTTAAGATTTAAAATATTGAAAAATTTATCGGAGATATTGACTGTTCATCATCACGATAATATGAGACCACGTCTCAGTACGCGCGTATACATCAATTTTTTACCATCGAAAAAACACTATGGAATTGAGCGTTTTTTATTGCACA
Organism: Apis laboriosa; assembly: GCF_014066325.1. NCBI lineage: Eukaryota > Metazoa > Arthropoda > Insecta > Hymenoptera > Apidae > Apis > Apis laboriosa. The sequence goes on from NW_025222728.1 coordinate 715,247, forward strand.
ATGCATAATTCTATAGATATCTTTTTACTTCTTCATGTAATAAGATCTTGTCATGAAATGACTATAATAGTTTCATATATTGACGCAGCTCCTTTTTTAAAGCAGTTACAAATTATAGCTTCAAGCGTTTTTATTTATTTTGTTGAATTAAGATGATTTCTTTTTTTATCTTTCTTTCATAATTTAAATAATACATTTCTTGACACTTTATTATTTTCTTCGATATATTCTGTTTGTTTTTTTATTATATATTTTTTTCTATTAAATTCATATAAAACTTTTTATTATTATTTATTTTTATAAATCTTTAGTTATCGTCTTTTTGTAGCGATGTAAATAATATTCGAAAAAATTTATTCTTTAAATTAACAACGAGTTTCTCTTTCGTCAATAAATATACATTAGGTATTTGGAGCCTAATGGATAATAAATATTTTGAATCAGGAATGAAGTATTTAACGTAAGACAGTATTGCCTTTGCTATTAGATTATTGGCTTTCATATTTACAGAGGTCTGATATATATAAAATATTTATCGTGTTCGAATGTACGAAATATCGCTCGAAGTATTAAATTTAGCGAGGAAGTCGAGAGATGTTGTTATATTATTACAGAGAAGGATGTGCAATGAAACGATATATTGCGTTTGAAATATATAAGTAAAATTTTTTTAAAAAATGTTGCTTCATTTTGTTTAGATTCCAAATGTTTTTTTCTCTATTGTACGAGTGCAGTGTGCGAATTTTAATTATGTCAGACCTTTTTACGTATATTGGAGAAATAATGCCATGGCCTATCTTAGTATTTAAACGTGAAAAGGGAATTGTGTGTGTAAATGAAATTTAATGTTATATGTGAATGCAAGTATCAAACAGTGGATTATTTTTCGTGCTTATACGGATTCGAACGTTGCAATCTGTCGTGCATAATATTCGTCTTATATCTTTTACGTACTCAATACGTACAGTAAATTATAAGATTATCAATGAGGAGATTATGACATGAATGGCTTGTTTAATTATTTTCCGTTGATATACGGATATAATAATAAGTATTCGTTTGCAGTTTTAACTTTCTCATCGAAAGAATTTATTCACGGATCGTAAAATCCATACATAAAGTATATTCGCAACGTAACACAATGATAAATATTTCTTTATTGTTAATGACGTTGATTGTAATGAATACGGAAATATGTTGAGGAAATAGGAGACGAAAAAGCAGTTTATTAATTACTTTAGATGTTTTTTTTTTTTTTTTTTTTTTTTTTTTTTTTTTTTTTTTTTTTTTTTTTTTTTTTTTTTTTTTTTTTTTAATAAGGAACTATGTTTCATTTTTTATTTTTACGATATAATAGCAATATCTTTGTAAGTTACAATATCTTTGTTTTTCTTATCGAGACTCGATTATCATATTTTAGTGTACGCACAAAGTGCTTTACTTATACGTAGGAACGGTGTGAAACTGAATAATAATACGTATTATGGTATGTACGCACAAGATGTGCACAAATATCTTGGCGCCACCGATTAATTCTAACAGTGAAACATATTTGCCTTGAGATAAAAATAATTTGTATTGTAAACGATGAAGGGGATAACGAAGGAATCTGGCTAGTTGCCATACGTAGAAAATCCACTTCGATATTCTTTAACGATAAAAAAAAAAAGTGATTATTGTATTTTATGACCAGTTGAACGTCGGACAGATTTAGATTTGATAATATTCTTCGTTAAAAAAAAAAAGTAAAGAAAAAAAGGAAAACTGCATAGATATCATTCGTCGAAGTGCAACGAAGTATTAAAAAAAGAAAAAAAAAAATGAAAAAAAAAAAAAAAAAGAACCGAAAACAATGACTATTTTGCTCTATTGATACTTTCGTTTGCCAATGAGAGGTTCATAAATTAAGAATGTTATTTTAGCTAATCTATTCTCTTAGATTTGGAGTATGCTCAATGCGTAGTTTAAAATTGCACTGCACGAACAAACAATTGTACAAATTTTACCGAAAACGTTTTTACGACATTACAAACTTATGATTCCGTTACAGTTTCAGTAGAAGAGATATTCGCGAATCGTATATATCGTTCTGCATAAAATTTGCAAATTGTACGCCGTACAGCGTGCATTACTATTATTGTCCATCCACGAGATTCAGCGAATGTGTGGGCAACCGAATTGATTTCTGCATCGCGCGTGGATGTATTGTTCGCGTGATATAATACGGGTTACATGTACACATTTCTCACGCAAGTGTGAAACAAATCGCGCTGCTTCATTTAAAGCCCGTTTCATTCGATAGTAGAATGTGAACCTCGCGAATAAACGTGGACCATCCGTTTCAGCCGATCAATTGGAAATTTCTACGTTGTAATAATGATATTACAAGAAAGAACGTTTTGCGTAGATCCAATTAAAATTTAATCGAACGATGGCCCCCCCTCCCCTCAAGTGGCCTCGGATGGATGTAAAGTCATTGTTTCGTTCCGTTGTGGACTTGTTTTTTTTTTTTCTTTTTTTCTTTTTTTTTTTTTTTTTTGAACGAATGAATTATATTATTACGCGTTAAGGATTAAGAAATGATTATAACAACTATTATATCGGGGATAATAAGGAAACGAAAGAGAGAATTGTATAATACTGTGGGGATAATATTGTGAACAAATTTTTAGACACTCAGGATTTAGCGTTCCTCGCATGTTGTAATATGTAATCTGTAAACAAAAGCGCTACGTTTTTTATCGCCGTCCATGAGAGAGATTTGCGGGAAAATAAAGGGAAATAGAGGCTCATCTGTGGTCACATATGCAATATGTACGACACAAATGCAGAGACGATAAAGCACAATATTAAATCGAACTTCAACGTAGTAGCGACGAAAATTATACGAGCTATATCGCATCGTATCGACGTTGAAGAAGAGAAAGCTCGCAAAGCTCGTCGCGTTATTGCGACAAACTTTTAGAACGTTTAAAAAAGGGAGACAAGAGGAAGATTATCTAAATGAAATAGTCAATACGTTGAATCATTGTGATACCGAGTGGAGAAGATGCAAAGTAGTGAATGCTGTGGTTATGCGAGTCATCGAAGTCAGTTGGATTTAATAAAATACGTCTTTCTTTCATCTGCCAATCTAGGAGGCGAGGATTTTGAATATTTGAACGAATCGATCGAAATAAGATACGATAGACGAGAGTTCAATTACAAGGAGAAACGACCAACGTGATTCATAAACACAGTCGCGATGAAAATAGAAAATTTGAGCAACTCTCTGACTTCGTTCTCGTTTTCTCCCAGTATTGACTAGTTATCTATTACACATTCGAATACCGCACATCAATATAGCTATTATCGTTAATTTTTTTAATAGAAAGAACAAAAAAAAAAAAGAAATCATATAATGACGCACAGAAAACAATGAACTACGCATAATAAGAGAGTTAATAAGTTTAAGATGGAGTACGATCGTTTCCACCGTTCTTGTTCTAGATAGTGATGAAAAAAATATATATACATATATATGTATATATGTATAATATATATATATATAAATACATGTATATATATTTTGAAAATAAAGAACAAAATGAAGAACGAAAATTCCTCCCCAATGATAGTTATATACGAGAGATGCTGACATATATACATTGTATATGTAAAAAAAACAAATATGTATGTATGCTACATACGCGTGCATGTGTTATACGTATATATATATATATATATATATATATATAAGATGATAATCCATTTCTCTCTATGCGTATACGCGATGTGGGCGTATGTATATTTTTTTTGTTGGACGTATGCGCGTGAATGTGTGTGTATAAAATGTGCGTGTCGCTACTTGTGCAGGTCACTGTATGGAGAACACAATTGATAATAAATTATGGACACATATTTACAAAAAAAAAAAAAAAAAAAAAAAAAAAAAAAGGAAAAAAAAAAGAGAAAAAAATAAAAAAGAATCGTCTGATCTCAATTTTCAATCAATTTTACGACCTGAAATCGAACAGGAGTGTATATCGAGCATCATATACAGCTTGGGATTATTATTAGAAGACCGATGAGAGGAAAAAAAAAACGTTTAATTATGCGAACGAACACGACAGAATAGAAATATTGGCTGAGTTATTCCAAGTTGAATTTCGTTCGATTTAATAGAAATTAATATTGTCGAATTATTCTCATCCAATAATATAATCAGTATAAGAGATTTCTGGATTTGCTTTTGTAACGACATCGTCTCTCGTCGAACGCTTTCAAAAATACTCATACCGCCGTTGAATTGCCTCAATTATCGCCGATTAAATCCGTTTCAATTCTCACCCCCTGGATCTCGGGCACCGTTAACTTTTATGCTTCGATATGATAATATTCCGAGTGCGTATAGTTATTCCGTTAAATATAGCAACGTGCTTGCGCCCGCATTGCGCAACCATGAGATCATAGAGAGTTAATTTATAATCCTTTCGAGTTTTCCTTTTGATATCGCGGTCGCATTCATAATTGACGCTTTAATTTCGTACACGCAATTTCTACGTTACGTGTCATAAACTCGAAATCGTATCACGAATCGAGTCGAGACTTATATGATACATGGCACGTTAAATTATAAATTTTATAAACGGTCGAATCGTTGCAATCGCATTCGATCGCATACGTACGATCGATTCGTCACGTTCATCGAATGTGTTGTGAAAACACATTTTAAAATTGTCTTACTCTTTTTCAGAAAAGAATTTCTAATGAAAAATTATACGATTGTGAGAAGCGTAGGGGATCTCCTCGAAGAAACTCGCTCGATTCGAGGTACAAACTCGAGTGCAACGAGTTAAGGATAATATCGTGGTGTACTTGGTGTAATTGGAAGCACGGTACTCTAGGTACCCTGTCTCGTTTCATTGGCCGCGCACGGCAAATTACATTGTAGAGCGTACGTATTACGTCTGTTCGAATTTACGGGCTGCTCATTACAAGACGTTCCCCCTCCCTTCCCCTCCTCCCACACGCACAGATCAAAGGATGCGTCCCCGTACGCCTCTCCGTTGAGAGAGGCGGAAAAAAAAGCATTTGACCGTCAAATGTGCAATGCCTTCGACCGGGGGGGATATGCAATTGATTAATAAACGCCTCGGTTAAACAAAAGCACCCCGCTGGGCGTTTCGAGGCTTAGGTTGTTAGGTTGTTGGCTCGGTTGGGTCGCGTGCGAGTGAAACCACGGCTCGACGCCATTGTCGCGGGGGCAGGGACTCACGGCTCGATAGTTTCACCGAGATAAAATCGGAACGATCGTTCCTTTGTGGCCGCCCTTTTTGGTTTGCTCGAATCTCTACTTACTATCCCGGTATATGACGAGGAAACTTGGTGTCCGGGGAAGGGGGAGGGAGGGTTGAACGTTCCAGCCGAGTTGTTCCTCGTTCTTCCTCGCGCCGCTACAACCTGTGCCTCTATCTCGTTCTTGGATCTATCTTATCAGAGGCTGGGGATCTGGAGATTCTTAAGCGCGGAAGGCGTCGAGCTGTTCTCGAGATCGAATCTCTTCTCCATTTCTAGACGAGGCGGTATCGAGTATCGATCGTCGAGTAAAACTAGCGACAGATACGTTTAGGATATCGTTGAATTACCCTATGTCAACCGTTCGAGGGCCATCCTTCCTCCGCTTTATATATCTCGTATTCTAGAGCGTGTCCCCGCAACCGCAACATTATTTGGTAAAAAAACGTATCGTATCGTGAAGTATACTTTATTCGGGCAGTAAGTTTAAAGACGTTGAAAGACGTTTTTGCTCTCACGGCCGAGATTTCGTTTATCCTTGGCTCAAATATTTGAACGCGATCTCATTGTTTTATCGTCGCTCCTCACGTCGTAAGTTTGGAAGCGAGGTGCGTTTTTATTTACACGAGGAGATGAAAGTTAACGCTGAATGGAAGTATCGGCTGTGCGACTTTGCGTTGCATCACCGCCGACGAATCTCATTCCTCTTTTCACGCGAACGGTACTTCTCCGATAATGCGTTATCAATGGGAACTTTCAGAGCTGGTAATCACGCACCGTCATTTACTTTTCCCTCTTCGATCATATTGCTCTCCGCAATATAATTATATCGTGTCCCTTATCCATCCGATAAGACAACGAATGCATTTTTCGCCATGATTCTTATCGAATTCCTAGAATTCGAGAAGACGATAAAACGTTTCCGCGATTAGGAACGAAGCGTGTCCCATCCGTCGCGAAGCGAAACGGACGAAACAGAACCGATTCGATCCGTTCCGCGATATCTTTGTTGTAACCGATCAAGAAATAGGTATCCGGTGGCACGATTCCTGTGCGTAGCTTGGAGCAGAGTAAAAAAAGAATCGGAGCAAGGAGGAGTCGTGCGCGAAACGAGCGAGTCGGATCGTTTGTTTACTCGTGGAACGCGGCGCGTTGCCGAAGAAATACGACAGGTCTCGAGGCGGAGAGGAGGGTAGAAAAAGGGTAGGTGAAAAACAAAGGAAAAAAGAGAAAGAGGAGGAGGAAGAAGAAGAAGAAGAAGAAAGAAAAGGAAGGAGAGGAGAGGAAAGAAGTCCAAGGCCCCCATCGAATGGTTGAATTGGCACGGTTGAAGCGTAGGTATAGCTGGTTCGACGGAGCCGCTCGCGTACGAGCCGAAGTGCGCGCGCAGCCACGCTAGGATCAGTCGTACGGTAGTCGTGAGAGGGCAGGCGCCCCCTCCGCATCTCTCCTCGTCTGGTCTGGGCCGCAGAGCGGCGCACCGTGTGTCGAGCCGAGCCGAGCCGAGCCGAGTCGGTCAATACTCCGGGCAACGCGGTGGTGAGAGCACACGACCACGGTCGCCCCGTACTCGTGCACGCCGTCACTCGGAAGCGGCGACTCTCTCTCTCTCTCCTCTCTCCTCGCGCTATCGGGATTCGTGTCGTCTTTCCACCGATAATCGAACGCGTAATCTTGGTGGCGAGCGTGGATCCGGAAGGGACGCCAGCCGGAGGACCGGCCGCCGATCTATTCTCGCCGTGATCTACCTCCTCGCCAAACGGACGCTGATGATACGTACACGCGCGCACACACAGGCGTAACGCAGGCACGCAGAGAGGAGGACACGCGTGGCAGCCGAACGCATCCCATCGCATCTCGTCCCATCCTTGTTTCCCAACGTGTATACGCGGTGCCCAGTTGGCAGCGTTCTTCTTCTAGCCGAGAAACGCAGCAACGATGCCACGAGCCTGCTTCGTCCAGTACGGTTCGTAAGGAAGGACGCTGGTGACACGGGTCCCGGGTGTTCCGTGATCAACTTTCCCGCTTGTGAAATTATCGCGGACAGTGATACGTTCTGTGCGACGAATCGCGAAATAATCGAGGGCGAATCTCCACGTATCGGCCGACCAACGACACTCAACTATGAATCCTGGAGCGTGATGGACAAGCTCGCGTACACGACCACGACCAACTTGCGGCTACGCCTCGCCGGCATGCTCATGGATATGTGGATATTCTTCCTGTTCGTCGCCATTGCCGGTGAGTGCGAAACAATCCTCTTTCTTGTCTCTTGTTACGCTCGCGTCACGTTACGTCTCGACTCGATTCGACGCGATTTTCAGATACTTCGGATCGTGTTGGAGATCCTCGACCCCCTTGCGTGTGCGTGTGCGTGTGTTCCCGATCGTGTATCGATTCGACGAGTGGCTCGCAGCGTGACTTGGTCCGCGTGCTGTCACTCGACGTGTCAATACGCATTACGTATGCACAACAGGCACGTGCGGCACGCTGAGTAAGTGCGTCGTATCTGTGCCATGGTTGAGACTCGATTCATTCAAGAGATCGGAGAGAGGGAGAATCGATGCCACTTTCGTTCTTAAACCGGTGAGCCACGGATATTCCGTTTTTGGACCGATTCAAGGCTTCGATTCGAGCCGAGTCGGGAGAGGCAGAAGAGGCACGCCGTAAAAAAATATCTGTATATAAGAAAATATATATTTTATGTACGTTAGGGAGAAGAAGAACCGGTCTTACGCGTCTTTCTACAATTTAACCTATACAATTTCTCCTTTGTGTATATCTCTGTGTTTATATACTGCGATTATACACGTCAGAAGCGTGTTTTTGTTTTTGTTACTATCCGCGACCTCGTGGGGAGCGTAAGCGCTTCGCCCGTAACATTGTCGAAGCGTCGATAGAACGAGCCAGATGTTTGAAATTCTTACCGATGGACGAGGGGATTCGGGGAACTCGCTCCGTTCTCTCTATCTTCGTCCTCTTTTCTTCGTCCTTTTCTTTTCTTTTCCTTTTCTTCCCTCCAGATCCATCAGTCTCTTCGCTGCGTACTACCTTTCGTTTCGACACGTTCAGGGGAATCCTCTTTTTCCACGTCTCTCTCTCTCTCTCTCTCTCTCTCTCTCTCTCTCTCTTCTTTCCTCTCCTATCTCGACACGATTAGTTCGTCCTTCTCTACTTTGACTCTTTCTTTCTCGCAGCCGGTTTTACTCCGTAATCCGCCCTTCGCCCCCTTCTCGTCGACTCCTTCCCAGAGTCCGTATCTCTAGTCTTCTCGTAGTCTTCCATAGGTTCCACCCCGATATATGTATATATGTACCCTCTTTTATTTCCACGGCAGGGCACCTCGATGCAACCGTGCGTGAGGAACGGCGGAAACCGGGGGGATAACTATCGGCGACTGTGCTCGTCGAATCTCATTTACGATCGTGACGGTCCGAGGAGAGGATCGTAAAACCTCTCCTCACGTACTCGATACCCACTTTACCTTGGAGCGTCGCGCCGGTTCGTGTAATTGCTTCGTGCCATCGAAATTCTATCGCGATCCTCGATTTCGAAAACGTCTTCTCGATCGAATCGTCTCCTCGTCTCGCTGCCGCTTTCTCTCGCTTCTCTCTCTCTCTCTCTCTCTCTCTGTATCCGTAAATGGAAGGGACCCAACTTTTCTGTGTTTGCGCGAAGCCAGGCGTCGGCTAAAAGCTCTCTCTTTGATAGCACCTGCGTCTGATTTAGAGAATTTCACGAGGGGGGGGAAAAAAAAAAAAAATCTGTCTGGAATGAAAACTCGGTTCGGGCAACAGCTTCGTCGAGTGGAGATTTGCTTTATATACGGGGGGAGGGTATATGTTTCGCGATAGCTGGGGCAGAAAAAAATACGATATTTTGGACGTATGCCGCGGATCTTTTCAATGGACGAAAAGTACACATCTCGTATCATCATTTTCGTCGTTTCCTGTTTTCCAGGAACGAATTAAAAGAGAAATATTCGAGTCGAAAATTAAGTTTTTTAAAAATTGCAGCATTCGGCTCGCGTTCGTTGCACGTAGGTAAACAGGAGTTTTCCCTTTTTCGAGAGATCGAATCGATCGAGGCTCGCAGAATCATCGAGCGGCGATCTCGAATACGCGTTTCCCTCCCCCCTCTCCTCTTCATTGGGACGATGTCGAACTCGTTAAAGTGTCGTTCAAGCTCATTTTCAACGCTTGAAAACAAGCTCGACGCGGAGCGTTGAGCTAAATGGTTAATTTCGCTTGCTCTTCCTCCCGATAGTTACGCGAGAGTCGGAAATATCTCGATTCTTTTCAATGGTTTCTCTCGTTACATGAATCACGCTCCACAGATAAGCTTCTGTTTCGTCTTGTTTCATAGATATTAGTTTTCATTCATCGAACGTTCACGGGCTCGTAACGAATCAATTACATGGTTGCATCGGACTCGATGCCGTATTTCTGCCTCTTGCTCGAGTCTCAAGATCGTATCGTGCATTATTCATCGTTCAACTACTAGTATTTGATGCATTTTATTCGCGTTTATTATTTCACGTTCGCCCTGTCCTCGCACACGCGCCCACACGGTATTCATCTTCCTCGTCGTATCCGTTTCATTCATTTCGATTCGAAAACTTATAACAACAATATAACACCACGCAATTTGTTTCGTTTTGTTATTCTTCGGAAACGAAGAATAATTCCATTCTGATTGAACAACCATCCCGAATTGGTTAACCTTTCGAATCTTCTTCTTTTCTCCTCTTCTCTCTCGCTTATTTTCGAAAAAAAATGCCCATTCATATCTTCGAAACGCCTCCGCTCGGTCCACTTTTCAGGTCCAATTCTTTCCGTTTCATTATCCGTACGAGCAATACTTCATACTTGACTCGCTCACGATCCAGGAATTCTCATTACCTTTTCGTGGCACGAGCACATTCATCAGGTGTCAAATAAAATTCGCGCGAGCCTTCCTTACTTAAACTTTAACAAAGATCTACTCCTGCTTGTACAGGTGGTACGCGACGCTATCCCCGGTTCAGATGAATTAAGGAACGTCCTGCTCGTAGCCGGGACACGGCGATAATCCCTTATCTTTGTTTTAACCCATTTTAACCTTTCTACCACCTCGCCCAATCGTCTTCGACTTTCGCTTCTGAAACTGAAGTTCGCGATATATTCATCCGCCGTTCCGCGTTACTTCAACCTCTCCCAATAGTTTGCCTTAATTTAGCTTTTTTAAACTTCGAGCCGCCCCAAAAAATAATTAGGGGATTCGAAAAAAATATACTCCTCTCCCCATCCTCTTTTTTGCGACATGGATGTGGATCCAATGTTTGTCCTCCTTTCTTTCAAATTTCCCTTTTTCGTTCGTCATTTCGATCATCGAGAATCGGTCTAAAAAAAGGGGAAGGGCTCGATCGACCGTTGCGCGTTCCTCTTAAAATTTCGCGATAGGTCGTCCCAGCGAGCGAAGTCGAATTTACGGGGTCTCTGGTGGCAGCTACATCGACCGGTTGTAACGAACTAGAATGAACGAAGGGGGGAAAAAAAAGGTGGGTCGGTAGGTAGGTAGAGATATATGTATAGATCGGTATAGGCAAGGCAAGCCAAGGGTTCCTGGCAAACTACGCGGAAACCCTGTTGAGAGACCGCGCCTCTCATCTGGAACTCCGTATCCATTGCGACGCAATGGAGAAGCAGGTGTTTCACGCGCGTTACCCTCTCGTTTTTTTAATTTTCTTCCATCCTTAATCCCACCGCAACTTTTCAACAACTGTTTCGAAACTTAACGAAACGGCTTAAAAATTTTCCCTCCTCTACACGGGATACTAATTTTCCTCCACCTTTTCTTTTATCCACAGAGTTATAAAGAAGAAATAAAACGCTCGTTTTCATATCGAGGAGGAAGGAAGGAGGAATCTCGCGCGTATTGGAGCGAGGCGTTGCTCCACGCTTCGAAACCCCTTTGAATCGGCGGCGGTTTGCTCGCTCGGGGGACGCTCGGTGAAATGGAGGATACCTGGCGGACGTGGGAGGAAGAAAGAGTCGAAAGTCAAATATAATAGCTGAAGGCTCTCCTCTGCCTTTTCCGCTTTATTTGAAATCGATCTCTCGGCCACGAGATATCCGTATCCGATTCGACGAGCGCGAATCCTCGTATCGTAGTAGTATCGAATGGCGGAACGCTTTTTCCCTGGTGCTTGTCGTGTATAAACGTTCCCGTTCCCGTTCCCGTTCCCGTGGATTTCACACGGTCATCGCGGACAAGCGGACATTCACAAAGCTGCCCCCTCCCTCCCCCCTTATCGACCATCTAAAACACGTTTGATCTCGTATCCGCGCCTCCCCTAATCGAATTAACTTCTGTATCGTGCCCGCCCGCCTCCTGTTTACCTTATCGATTTCCATTTTCTCGTATCGCGTGCTAGAAAGCTCCTTCCTATATCCGAACGGAATATAAACGGAATCACTGGCACGCGATCGCTTTTCGTGAAACTTGATGGCAGTCGCGCGATGATTAATGCGCTGGAGGGAGGGAGGGAGGGAGGGGGAGAGGATTTAGCGGAATTTCGATTCGTCTAGAGCCCGTTATTCGTCGTTGTCGTCGGGTTATTAAAAAATCACCGCGAATCGGCGCGAAATTGTTCTCGATGGGCTATTCGATTGTCGATATCCGTGCATATAGAGGGAAGGGAGGAGAAAAATGTCGCTTTTCACCCCCCTCGATCTCTTCCTCTCTTTCTCTCGTCGTTTCGGGATTTATTTATTTATTTATTTATTTTTTTCCAGGCAAAGCAGTGCCGATCTTTCGAGACGTGAATAGAAAACTCGGTCGACGGTCGCGGTTCTCCCAGAATTTAGAAAGACGAAAGAATGCATATTCCCGTGTCTGCGATGCGACGGCTGTGAAATTGCACCGACGCTACTTTCGTCCGCATAGAAGAGCACGTACTTCCTCCTCGCGAAATTCTTGTGCGGGGGTATGGCGCAGTTTCGCCACCCGCAACCTTCTCGAGCACCCATCCACCCTCCTAGAGACCTCTAAGCCCTGCAACCCACTCGTACCACCCTCCCCTCTCCCTTCTCTCTCTCTCTTTCATTCCATATACCGTAACCGAAACGGGGTAGTTCGCACGGTGATAACACAACGAACCGCTTCATTACGCTCGCTTACGCGAGAATCAGTTTAATTTCGGTAAATGCAATTCGGGTCGAGTCGATCAAACACTCGTCTAACAAACAGGTTTTTTTTTTTTTAATTGATTTGCACCGATATTTTCGCGATATTTTATATAGAAAGAATAAAATAGATCTCTCTCTCTCTCTCTCTCTCTCCTTTCTCGCGGATCTCGACACGTAAAGTTACGAAAGATACGAAAGGAATCAAGGTATCGTTTCGAACGTGAAACATAGAGAGAGAGAGAGAGAGAGAGCGAAATGAGCGCGTCGCGATGGTATTTGAAAATAAATCGATCGGTCGGTTGTTATGGTTACCTCTGGTTATATATTTCGTTGAATATATATCCGTGCCAGATTGAAAATACTTATTCGACGACGTTCGAAGGGGAGGAGGGAGGACGAGGACTATTGAAATTAAGAGCGTCCGCGTTAAAATAGACTCCTCGTTGGGACGGGAAGGTTTTCTGGTTTGCGGTTTACCAGGGGCTCTCTAAAAGACACATTGAATTCTATTTGTTCGCCCGCCGACGCCGACGAGCTTGTGCTTCTTGGCTCACAAAGGATCAGCTCGGGGAGAATAGATATAGGTCGAGCGCTAGGGGCGACTTAGGGGCGTCATACCGACGATGCTTCGTTCCATTCAAATGCATACACTTTTGCCCCGAGACTTAGGTTAAAGCGTCTTATGCCACCGGAATCGATCGCGTTTGACGCCCCCTCCCCCTCCCCCGTTGTACGCATCGCTGTACAGAGCTCTACGAAATGAATCTGGGTCGTTGCCGATCGTTGATACTTTATTATCGAGAAAAAATAAAAGAAAGAAAGAAAGAAAGAGAACGAGGAATTGAAGAGCGCGATAATTCCTCCCCGATCGAACCCCCTTCGTCAAAAATCTTTGCGAATTGTGCGAATCCTTGGCGAAATCCTTCGCGTGGTGAAAGTTAAGCCCGCGGTTGCAGAAGCGATCTCCAAGGGATAGATTCTCTCCTCCCTCGTTCTCGAAAAGGGGATTTTCGAAATCGGCTTGTAGGTTTAGCTAACCAACGAATCTGTCGGATCGTTGCGGCTCGAAAGTCTCGAGCAACGTTAAATCCGCTGCAGGATACAAGTATACTGTGCATCATAGTTCCCGTGAACGTTATCGAGCCAACCAAGTAAGTCGAGCCACTTTGAATCGCGAAGTTCCCGTTCCGGCCGCGCAAGTTTCCCCACTTTGTTGCCGCCCCTCTATTCCACCCAAATCGACGAATCGAAGTTTAGAAACGCGTGCCTCGCGCGTGGTGACCGGCGGAGGGAGGAGGAGGTGGGGCCGGGAAAGGACGGCGGCGTTAATCCGGAAATTCTACCCTACGCTACAATTTTCCCGCAGAAATTTCAAATCCCCCGCCAACTCGGTTTTCAACGATACGCATCGCTCTCGATCCAGATATTCGACCATGCGTGTCGGGGAAAATGTGATTTCAGTCAGCGACGATATCTTTCCGCGGTTTCGTCGTTAATAGAATCCTATCCGCCTATCCATCGGTCCACCGCTCGATTCCGTTCCACTGGATTTCCCTCCCTTTCACGAGCGAAAACTCGAAACCCGCCGTGCCGATATAGCACATAATAATAACGCGATATTAAATTCGAGCGGCGTGATTAACCGTCCCAGTTACGCGATATCCACCATGCGGATACCGCTCTCGATATCTCGATATCGTGGTGGCGTTTGCGATAAACGTTACGTGCCAGATACTTTTCACACGTTCCGCTCGGTTTCCTTCCCGCGCCTCAACTTTTCCGCGCGGAATTTCAAAACGCGTAGCGATCGGTCACGGTGTCGCGAATTCCGTTTCACACCGGCGTCGTTTTACACTTTGGGGTTGGGGGAGAACGAGCGTCGACAGCGTCACGCTTCGTAACGCGGCGTCGCAAAACCTTGCGATGCTCGGATTTCATCCTCTCTCTCTCTCTCTTTAAATAAAAAACGGCGGATACGAAACGTATCGAAAACGTATGGAAACGTATGGAATTCATTCGAACCGGATTTTGATCTTGCCGAATCGTTAACGACACCGCAGGATCGCAGAGCTCTCCCGGTAACCGAGTTTACCCCGGCGCATTGCGCCCACCGGTGATACGAATTACAGACTCCATAGACGTGCACGGCCTGTATATTATCTCGTTACCGTGGCCCCGAACTTCGACGTTAACTCCCGCCGAGACGAGACAACGGTCCCCCTCCTCCTCCCAAAACCCTATCGGAATTATCCCGCATCGAGCCACGAGCTTGTCTTTTAACCAATTTCTCTCCATCAATTTTCCATCCCCTTGTCGTAAATTGAACCGTTGCATCTTTCGAGGAAAATATCGTATAGTGTAGGTGTATATATATATATATATATATGGCTACGTTCCGGCCTATGGCTCGTTCAGGTCGGACGAGCCTGGTAAACGGTTCGATCGGTCGCCCTTATCCCCCCTAATTAATGGCTATATTAATTAATAACAACAACAGAGGGGTGTAACTCAATTAGGCAGGGTAATAGGGCGCGTCTTGTAACACCGTGTGCATTACCTTGTTATCCTCCGTGCCCTCGAAGTCGGCGCCATTGTTGAGTTGAGACACGTGCAAACTTATCCTTGCGCTTCTTCTTCCGCTCCCTCCTCTCTAACCTCTTCCAACCCGATGAATTGAACGAGGCGCTCGATCGTTGCGCCTCCACCTCCTTCTCTTTTTCTTTTTCTTTCTTGATCGAGTCTCCGCGTAAGTCTCCGTTGGCAGAACTCTCTCTCGTTCGCAATTTCAATCGCGAAACTTGACGCGGATCAAACTTGGGGGAATTTGCTCGTGCATCTTGCTCGAGGGCTCCTTCTCGAGGAGAAGTTGGCGCCGCCTGGGAATATATCGAGAGTGATTCGAACTGGTCGGCGGTTCGAGTGAAAAACCTGTACCCGCTCGAACGCCGCGGAGTGGAGAAGAAGCGTGTACGACCGGTATCCTCCGATAACGTCGACGGGAATAATAATGTCGAGGGGGAAAAGTCGGAGCTGGTTTTTCCTCTCTCGTTCCCTCCACTCTCTCGAATTAGTCGAAGCACACAACGCCGAAAGCCACGTATTCTTTCTTAGCGCCGGTGGATGTTCGCGCTGTGTAGAACATCGATCGGTGTACGAGGGTGGAAAAGCGGAAGACGGATCTGGACGGTTGGTGTGCAACGTTATTTACATATTGCATATACACGACACGTGAAGTACGCGGCGGAGTAACGAACGATCGTCACTCGCGGCGTTATATACGTTCCAATACAGCCATTGTACGCAATGCAAGAGACGTAAATGGGATAGAGTCGAAAATAGAAATTGCGGCAATCGGGAGATTAGAAAATACATTCCTTCGTTTCGAATTTCGTCGATCCGCGTTGAAGTTCATCGTGCCCCTTTCACAGGGGCCTATGACCTTTTCCCTCCCCTCTCTTCTCCCTCCTCTCCCCCTTGTGTGTCAACGAGACAGGAGACAAAAGGAACCGAGTGGCTGCGTAGTTATTCTTTTTTTTACGACCCGTTTTATTGGACGATCGCGCGTCAAAGAAAGTTCCGCCGCGTTGCGTGGCGGGTTAAAGTAACGTGGAGGCGAACAACGGTGATAAGAGCAGGAGGTGAGCGGAGGGAAATAGCGACAGGTCGTCCTTGTCGTCGTCGTCGTCGTCGTCGTCGTCGTCCGTGGCACACTCGAGACGAGACCGCCGCCGAGTCGCAGTCGTCGGTCTCGCGAACAGGGTCGGCGGAAGCGAGCGCCGACGGCAGTCCACTCAGACCGCCACTTCTCTCCTCTTTTCACCCCGCTCCCCATCCCTTTCCCTCCGTCCCTCTACGCTCTTTTCCTCACCAACCTTTCCTTTCGCGAGAGATACTCCACGATCACACGCGATTATATTGTAAAATGTTCGTTTTGCGAGAGATTTTTTTTTTTCTAACGCGCCGTCGAAACTCGATTCGCGCGTGAAAAAGGGGAAGATTGGAATTCCCGAGGTGTGCTGTTAATCTCGAGCGATTGTTACTTTCGTTCAAAAGAGAAAGAAGAGAGGCAGAAGGAAAAAAAGAAGAACGAGAGAAGAGCGTCGGGTTTGAAAATGCGGGTGCAGCGGATCGATCACTAAGCTCGATATTACGTGGAATTTTTTAATTAGAGAATACATCTAATCGAGGGGACAGAGGTAGGACCCTCTCCGATTGAAAATTGCCTCGTGTCGAATTCCAAGGGTGGAAACTTTTTTAATATGCCGGGCAAGGTTTATCGGGCGGCAGGCCGTATTCGAACGAAAAGCGTATACGGGTTCGAAAAGTGGTCAGGTTAAGCTCGATGCGTGATAAAAAGGGGAGGAGGGAGGTGGTGTCGTTATCATAGTTTGGCGAAAACTCGGAAGCTTGTTCCCTTAATACGTCGGATCGTATTAAAATTTCATGGGGGCGCGCGTATCGCGGGACACGTTTGCAGAAATGTAACCGGCGGTATTATTTGTTAAAGCGCGCAAAGCCGCATCGTTGCACGTTGAACCGTTTCAAAGTTGCGGGAATGCATAATGCAAGGCCGTCGCAAACTGCACGGTGCGGTAAAAGTGGGAGGCATCGAGCTCGTGAAAAGGGAGGGGTCGTTTCCAAAGTTTCAAAATCTCTCTTTCGTTCGCGCGGGGGAGAGACGAAGCTACATAAGGTCGTAATAGGCTTCTTCGTGCACCCTTCGATTCAATCGATCCCCCGTTGTATAGGTTGCGGCCTATAGATTTCCTCCCCCATTATGGGCGAAAACGTGTTGCTCTCTAGAAATTACGAGTAACCCCCCTACGTGTCTCGAATCCATACGAAATTTCGAACTCCTCCATCGAAGCAACGATTTATGATCGAAGTTGATAAGTCCTTTCGTGAAAACGTTGCGCGCTATTGCGGGGGATTCTCCGCCTTCCAATCTTCTCCCCCATCTCTCTAGAGTTGTTGTTTTTTTCTTTTTTCTTTTTTTTTTTTTTTAAACAAACGTTCGTTTCTCGACGAGATCTGCCGAAAGTTTTCCCCGAAGCGAAGGCCAAGATCCATTAATTTCCGGTTTACGCGGGATCACGCGAACGAACAAAGCCACGTACTTTTATCCCTCTTTAACGACCTAACGAACTCCCCCCCTTTACAACTATGCGAAAAGAAAATGGTCGGTCAATGGTCGTAGGAGAGAGAGAGAGAGAGAGAGAGAGAGAGAGAGAGAGAGAGAGAGAGAGAGAGAAAGGTCGCGCATACGAATCGATACTTAATATCCTCCTCGTCGACGAACTCGAGAATTTATTAATTGGAAAAGACGAGGTAACTGGCGAAAAAGCGGCTTTTCCATCAAAAAAAAAAAAAAAAAAAAAAAAAGAAGAAAAAAGAAAGGGGGGAAAAAACGGACGGTATTTTCAATCTTCCTCGAGATATCTTTTTCAACACTTCCCCTCCCCTCTTATTTTTATCGACCGCGAATATACGCGTACGACAACAAGTCGTACTGGCGGAGCGCGATGCATAAACATTGTCGGAATCTTGGGAACACGGAAGCCACGAATCTAGTGCACGATTGCTTACATACCGAACGTGCGTGCATGTGAATATGCACGCGGATATGCGCACGTATGTATGGGAGCGTGTGTGGGGTCAAAGCGAGGGCGGTGGGGGACGAGGGGAAGAGAAAGAGCGACGGAGCGAGAGAAGGAGGGGAGGGAGGGGATAATGGCGAGAAGGAGATAAAACGAAGGAGAGAAGAGGAGGAAGGGTATAAGCGATGTAAAGAATAAACGCAACAACGACAACGTGGCATTCTCCGGATTTTACGATGCAACGGTACCGAGCAGCGGCGGTTTGCCAGAGTCAGCTAGCTTTCTGGTTATTCGATAATTGAATGGCACGGTGGAATCGGTGCGGATTCAAAAGTCCCCGCGGGTGCTTTAATTTCCCGGTTTTCAAGCGCAGAGATCGATAATGAATAGAACGGTGAAATCGACTCGAGTCGGAATAAGCAGTGAATCTAGCGAGCTACCTATAGCGGCACCGTTACTACTTTAGGATTTTTAGGATCGTTCCTTCGAATGAGAAACGAATGAGAAACATCGAGGCAAAACGTGAATTTCACTCGTGGATTTAATAGAGAGGAAGAGAGAGAGAATAGTAGTAATAGTAGTAGTAGTAGTAATAGTAGTAGTAGTAATAGTTAAATTAGTTTCATTGGAATTGCTGTACTTTTATGACACGTTATGGCCTCTAAAGAATTATTACACGATGCTTCTCTTATTCTCGAACAATCAATTATTCCACGATATCTGCGCTTTACGGTACTTTGGGGATAGTTCAACTTTCTTTCTCTCTCTCTCTTCCTTCTTTCCTTCCTTTCTTTCTTTCTTCCACGAGCAAAAGCACACGCGGTGAATGGAACGAAACGCGACAGAAGGTTCCTATGATTATTCGCATCATTTAATGCTTTGATAATTGCTTCTCCGCCAAGCTTCTCTCCGTCTCCGCGGAGATGCAAGTATCGATGTATATGTGTATATACGTCAAATGTGCGGCCTATATGCGGTAGATTATTATACAAGCGTACGTGTCATCGTGCGGTGTCGTCACCGTGTTCTTGATTCTCCTGTTCCAGTTTCTACTTGCCATACGTATATATATATATATTCGTACATTTGCACATTGAACGCGACATCTGTTCAATATCTACCTCCCCTCCCCCTCGAGATCCGCCTCTCGCTTCCCTTTCTTCGACATCCGTTTATTTTCTCGCTTCCATCCTATTCGATAATTCAGATGGACGTGACCTCGGATTTAACTAACACGTCGAATCCGGGGGAGCATTCCTCCTCATTCGATTCTTCTTCCCAAAATGTCACTCTGCTGCGGCTCATCCTCTTAAACCGCGATATATTAATACAAACCGTTTCACCGTTATCGCTCGGAAATAAATTTCTCGGGCATCGACTTTCCGAAACTTCTTCTTCTCGGGGGGTTAATTTAAACTTGTCGGAGAAGTCGGTAAAATTAATCGTATATATATATATATATATACCCGGTGGGAGAAGGGAAAAGGGATAGAAGAAGCTCGGTTTCGCCTCTTTCAACTTCGTCCAATTAACTTTCTCGCGAGAAGGAGAGCCTTCTCTTTTTTCCTGCCCCCCTCCCTCTCGTTATGAATACTTCATTCGCCTCGAGTGTTCAGCATTCAGGCCGGAAAAACAAATATCCGGCCGTAAAGTCTGCGCTCCTCCTCCTCCTCCTCCTCCTTTTCTTTCTCGTATTTCGATGGCGGATAGTCCACCAGGAGGTTGGTAGAGAACTCTATTTTTCGAGATGGAGATATACATACATACATACATATATATGTACACAGTAGGAGGACACGATCATTCCGCATTCCGTGCATCGGACGGATTAAGTTTGTGCACGGGCGAAACGGACTGCGGTTTCTTAAATTGCGGTGATCCACGAGCGTGATGTTTTCTCGTGTTGCGGAGAAAGGTCTTCCTTCCCCCCTTTTTTTCCCTCATTTCCCCCCTCCCTCTCCGAATCGAACCTCCTTTTTACGTGTTTACGTGCCCCCTCTTTACGGGGATGAACGAGGAGGAAGGACGAACGTTAGCTTTTCATGGAGGAACGCGGCCGCATGCGGGGAATTAGATCGAGCCGCAAACGAGGCCTCGTTAGGTCTGGTCACTCTGGTAGGAGGATGGTCGTCCGGTTAGGGGAAGGCGCGTGTAAACAGGCGCTTCCAACTTGGCTCGCGCTTTGAATGCAAAACGCCGACCGATGCGTTTTAGATACGGGATAACGAGGGAGGGAAATTTAGAGAGAGGAGGGAAATAAGTATCTTTGGAGAAGCGAGCGTTTGGCGATAAATCTAGATTATTCGTTCCGGCTTTTGACGTTTATATAATTTGCACTTTTGCCACGACGAATATATGCGAGTATAGAAGCTGGTATATAGCAGATTAATTGACGCGATAACGAGAGTAATAATCGGATGGGTTCCGATTATAATTAGCTAACGTTTATTAATGTAATAAAGTGTTCGATAATCGCGCACGGATTATTCCGGAATACGACGTGATAATTAATTATCGTAGATTTAAATATCGATTTAGATCGGTCTACTCTGTAAAGCTATATTCTTTCTTTCTCTCTTCCTCTGTTTCTTTTCTTTCGCGGAAATACTAGGTTCGAATGCAAGTTCTCTTTACGGAACGGGGCGAGCATTATCAGTCGAATGCCTCCGTGTCCTGAAAATTAAATCAGACCTCGACAAGACCTCGTTAAGACCTCCCTCTGCTTATGCTCGTTGCACGCGCGCACCCATTGAAATACATATTACATTACTCTTTTATATTAGATCGGTGTCACGGGGGCTGCGAACGCGGAAACGTGTCGCCTCCAGAGAGAGAGAGAGAGAGAAATGTTTCGAGCGACAAAGAGCCACGAATATGTTTTCGAGCGCAACTTTTTCCGACGTCTTTCACGATTTCCACGATTTCTTTCCGCGTTAACGCGGCCATGGCACGGCATAGTAGAGACACATACACCTCCACACACCTCTGATTAAATCATATATTTCTTGTCAAGATCATTTCGACGGAGTATTGGACGGAATAGGAGCGGAGAGTACGAAAGAATAATTCCGTAATAATTTCTGAGGGGAGTGAACGAGAACGTTGATCGGAATCGTAATTAAAAGGATGGAAATATCATCGTATATAGGAGGGGAATGCACGGAAAATTGGTTGTGCTCGGCATTCCTCTATTCCGCGAAACGTTGCTGTGCGGCTGCTCCGCGAAATCGATTAAGATCGCGCCTCGACACAAAAGTTGTTGACATTAAATTACTTTGCCAAGAATTTGCCAATGGGATGGATCGCAGCCCGTTCCAAAAATACTCAATTGGCAATTTATAAACGCGATGCAAGGGAAACGGCTAATGGCGCTCGATAAGAGCGGATAACTTTTGCTACGAATGCGCCCCATATTTCCCCTCCATTATCGCTCCGTCATTCCTACCGCGATTCTTTCCGCCACGTTCTTTCCCCTCTCTCCTCGTCGCACAATAGAAAGATATTTTTATTCTCTCCACCTATTCTCTCCCGCGAGTTTCTGCGAGTCACGTCCGTCACCGGCCGCCCACCCTCTATAATAAAACTCGTCCGCGTATTACCCAGATGACTGCGAGCTTTTCGCCAAAAGGTCGGATGCATGGATACGAGGGATTAAATCAAGCTCGTTAAAACGACGCGACCGATCTCCGATTCGTACCGAAAGAACGAAGGGATGGCCTCTTGAAACTTGGTCTCTCTCTTCCGGTGATAAACTTGGAAACGACAGGACGACAGGATTCTTTTAACCCGTGAAATGTTTGGAGACGTCCAAACCGTTGGAGGAAAAATGTATAACAGAGAGTATAGTATATTTTTAAACCTAGTTTGCGGAACGAGAGAAGTTAAAAGAAGCGATTCTTGGGAAAGTTTCTTTTTTTTTTATTTCTCTCTGTCGAATAAAGGGTGGTCTGTAATAGGTAAGAAAAGGGTTTCGCGATTCTCCTCTGGTTTCACAGAACTTGGTCGCAATCCCGTGTCGAATGGAATGCTGTCTCGAAGTTGGTTAGCTTGTTTAGAAACGTTACGCGTATGCACGTATACACCTCTGCCTGTATACAGTAGACAGAGTGTTTCCGTGTGTATAGGCGCTTCCGCGTTGGACAAAATATTTCCGCTTAAAACGCTTTACCTCTTCCCCCCTCCCGACAGTTAGCTCGCATCTGTTGCGTTCGTGTTGGAGCGAATAAATTGCGAATCCGGTATTGATTTTGAGCGCGCTCAACCTCCGGCTCCGGAAAGAGGAAGGCAAAGCGATGACGAGAATAAAACGAGACCTCCTCCTCTGTTAATCGGTTTACTTTCGGAAGAAAAAGAGAGAAGGGAAAAATTTACATTCCGACCGGAGGTGACTCGTTCGTTGTTTCTAGCCACTATCTGCTTCTACTCGATCTCGTTCGATTATTCGTTGCGAGCGCGGTTGCGTTGGATTAATTTACGACAGTTTAACCCTTCACGGTTCCCTCCTCGATTTCCTTGAGGCGAGAATCGCATTAATCCAGAGAGGAAGAAAGGGGAACGCGATTGAAACGAATCTCCTCCCGCGTAACTACGCGCGCAAGTAGCGTGTTTGAGTCGGAACTTTGTTCTTGGTGGGCGGGACAGGGACAAGAAGAAACCACGTCCTCCTCGATTCTCGATCGTGTCGTTGTTTTCGACGACGCCAGCAAGAAAGAAGAAAAGGTGATAATGGAACGCGAGGAATCGGGAAAGATGGTACTCGACCCCGAAAGAGACGAGAGATAGAGAGAGAGAGAGACTCGAGGGAGCTTCTCTCTACCTCTCTTTCTCGAGGAACTCGAAGAAAGGGAGTTGTAACGCGACGTGATACCCGCGTCGGGAGAGCACGGATTCGCTGAATCGGCAGAAGGGAAATTTCTCGGCTTCGTGGCTGACGAGGAGGAAGGATTGGATCGTCGCCGTTGTCAGCATCTTGTTGACAATCTCTCTCTCTCGCTTTCTCCTCCCCCTTCTCCCTTCTTGTGAATCGAAACACACGTTGTTTCGCAAGGGTGGACGCGAGGGGTTCGAAAGGGCGAACCACCACCTGCCCTATATGCTGATGAAGCGTCTGCCCGTCAATTGGACGCAATTTCGCCATCAATTAGCGGAGTTATCGCCACCTCTCCTCTTCGTTAGATTCATTCTTTCCTCTCCTCATTCCTCTTAGTACCTTAGTAGCTTCCTAATGACAGTTCGGTGTATATCCTCCCCTTCTTCATCTCTGGAACGCTAATCACGATTGATCGGGGGTTGGAGAAAAAGGGATGTTTGCTGGGAATTTCGATGAATACCGCTCGGTATTTTAACTCGAAGAATCAACTCGAGACAAGCGAGGGGGGGAATCGTTGTAGAAATCGTTGCCTCGATCTTCTTCTTTATTTCCATATTACGTCACCGTAATGTTGGACGGCAGGACGTTAGCTGGAATTTGTGTTACATTGTGGCGATCGGGGCGTACATCGGCGATGAGTATAAATTGCATTCGCGGAGAGCGCGGTTAACAGAGGAGATAACAGAGAGCTGGTGCTTTGTATGGCTCGAGTCGATTTTCCTTACGTAAAACGAAATAGCGAAAAATTGCAACCACTTCCGTGGTGACTTACGCGTGACTTATGATTCGAACAAGGTGTTTCTCTATCTATAGTTAAGAACACTCCTTAACGCGTGCATCCTATGATTTCGTACCTTTGTAACGATGTTTCGAAAAGGGAGGAGGGGGATTTGATTTGTATTTTGGCAACGGAGAAAATATCGCGCGTTTCGGCATTCGGTCGATATATTGAATTCATCGCAATGGATAGGATGGGAAAACACGCGAATAAAATGGTATTATGGCTCGCTTTCCCGTTTAATTGGAATTAAATTTTTACGACGACCGCACGCGAGCCCGACTCCGCATACGTTATTTTATTCCATAAAATTGGCCTTCGCTCTTCATACTTGGTTTTTAATACGTCCCTACGAAGCGACCATAACTTTGCGTCGCTTTAATATCGTTTAATACCGCTTTCGCGCTCCTACTTACGCAGATATCCGTGCGTCCGTAATGAAAATGCCTGGCGGTCCACCGGTGATTAACGCTCGAACGAAAATAAATCGTGGCTTCCGTTTTAGAGGGGTATGTGCGCGCGAGACGAGGCGACCAATATATTTCACTCGTCCCTTTTTTTTCGTTACAACCGGGACAAAACGACGGCCGTTATATCAATCAGGGAAACGCGAATTCCTCTCACCCGTTGTCCGCATCTTGGTGCATCTTGGCTCGATCCCACTTCAAATCGTCGATACTCCTTCGAAATACGGCCGAAGGAAACGGGGATGAAACGACTCACGCTCGATTCGAATAATTCGTTTCCTCGCGCGTCGTGTAGTCCTCGCCACGTGTCCGCGACTTGGAAGAAAATTGATCGACCAATTAACCGGAATCGGGCCGCTCCTCCTCTTTTTTATCGGATTATCGAAAGGATGAGCCAAAGGTCGTTGACTCGTCCATCCCCTTCCGATTTACCGTATTCCCGTTTCCGCTCGGAAATAATCAGAAACAGAAAGAGAGAGAGAGAGGGAGGGAGACAAAGAGACGAGGACGAGGACGAGGCTTGAGCGAAATCGCATCGATCGCGACTGAATAACCTGCATTTGCCAACCCGATGTGCCAACTTCGGCGTAAAACGATCGTTCGACCGTTATAAGCCGGCATCGGAGCCGCGCTCTTGTCCGCTCCGCTGGAACCGATGATCGATCATAGTTTCCAGCCCCGTCTCGCTGTCGTTTCTTGTAATAATAAAGCGTGTATCGGAGTATGGAGAAAGTTCAACCCGCATTCTTCGCGGAGCAATCGAGATTGGATACGATACGGATACGATTCGCCAATTCTGTGTATATCTCGAAAGGGACGAGTGGAATATTTCTCTCGATTTTTAAAACGCAAAATATTATTCTTCGAACGGATTAATTATCTTTCTCGAGTTCGCGTCGTGGTCAAGTTCTTCTGCTCGTGTACCCGATGTTTATCTTACGTAAGAGGATTTACACGCCTTTCGTGTATGTTTCCTTTATTGCGTTATCGATCAGCATTACACGCCGAACCAAAGAAATTATTTACAAATGGAGAGATTAGAGGAACGAGATTTGATATGTTTTTTTTTTTTTACATGCGAAATTCAAAACAGATACGTGGCGCCGGTCGGATAAGTATGTATTTGATTACCGTGTTAATCTAAGAGCGTTAATCCCCATCGGCTTGAATATTATCTGTGTCGTAACGAGGCGAGTATAAATTTAACGCTTGTCCCTCTCTTATCTAGCAAGTTTTATTGCGAATCGATATCGATATCCGTCGCCTCTTCGCCTCTTCGGATTCTTGCGTCGTCAAAGCAAGATTTTTTTCCCTTTTTTTTTTTTTTTCATAATAATAAAAAAAAGGAAACGTTAGGAAAAACTACGATACGATGTATAATATTCCGCGATTTCACGAGGAATAAAGCCATCCATCGGTTTATCCATTATTTCCACACGGTGGAAGTCGGTCTCCCTTCCGATCCGATTTTAAACCTTTCTCCTCCGTTCTTTCTCTTATTGTTATCGTTCCCGGCTTTATTGGTTCTTGAAATTAAACCTCGAAATTGCGACGGTTCAGCTGCGGCTGAGTTATTATCGCTGGTTCGTCGAACGCTCCCTTTGCTCGTTTCGTGCATCGTCCGTACCGTGTGTAGAATTGATCGATGACATCGTCCCCCAATGCTCCTCGTCATTATCACGTATACATAGCGCTAGCTCAACTTTCCACCCGCGTTAAGCGTGCCTCGTGATCAACTTGCCGTCGAATTATCCCCGTTCATACTTTCGAATTAGAATTTTCCGCCGAGATGCGATAATAATATCGTTGGGAAAAAGGAACAAAAAAGAAGGGAAAATACTTTATATAAAAATCTCGACTCGTCAAATATTTGAACGTTGGAGGGAAAAAAAATTTTTTCGCCGCAATTGCAAAAAAATTCCATTTCGATTTTTTTTCCCATCCCGTCTGTGGGAAAGTACACAACAGGGGATGAATCGTACATCAGCCTCTCTCTCTCTCACCCTCCTTTGATTTGCTAATCAAAATTTTGCCCTTCGGCCTCGATGCGTGGGTGCAGAGGGGCCGCCGATTTATCATCGGAAAAAAGGGAGGTTTCCGTGGTGGAAACCGGTCACCGAGCATTCGTTACGGTTTTATTTGTTTCGGCTGGGGCAGAGGCGACGATCGATCCTCGGCGGCGTCGCAGCCGCCGCCACCGCCGCCGCCGCCACCACCTTCCATCGCCTCTTTCTCTTGGTATCTCGGTGACTTCGGCTCGCTCTACCTACCTACCTACACCAACCTAATCGATACTCGACCCGACTCGTCTCGATTCGACCTCTCTCTCTCTCTCTCTCTGAAAGACGGCGACGACGACGACGACGACATCAGACCGTCTCAGACCGGGTGTTCCACGAGGTCTTTTGTGTCTGAGGCGCGATCTAATCGCTCGATCGCGCTCCGAAGCGTACCAGAATTCCGCTCGACTTGCCCCTGTTGACCTTCCGCCTCATCCCTCGAAGACGGTTGCGTAATTATCGAACATAACCGGATGCTAAGGATAATACCTTTAAAATCCTCTTTCCTTTCCTTCTTCTCTTCTTCTTCTTCTTCTTTTTTCCTCCTTTCTTTCCCTTCTTTCTCATTTTTCTGCGATGTCGATTCGTTTATCCAGATAGATTCTCCTCCTCCCCCTTTCTCAGCGACAGCGACTTCTTTTATTGGCCACAGGGCTGTCGTCGAAGGCGAATTCTTCCCTCCTCCTAGGCGGCTAGTTAAAATTGATCCTTGGATATTAAACCGGGGAAGGTGGCCCTCCCCGGGACACCTGGCAAGAAATTTCCTCCAAGAGCTCTTCTCTCTTTCGAGCGATGCACAATGTAAAACGGTAATCTTGTTTCCCTCGCGTCGGATGCCCCGTCGGATGATCAAAGAAAACCGGGGTGGGAAGCAGCTTTGGTGGAAAAGAATAACGAAATTACGTTTCGCAATTTCGCGACGGACAGAAGTTGCCGTTTGATGGGAATATTTTATATATATATATATATATATATAAATTGGGGCAAAGCGATCGTACATTGATGTCGATGCTTGTTCTAAGCCCCCTCCCTCTCGAGGAATGGGGGGACGCGTTTTTTCGTCGGTCGTTCCACCCACGCTTTAATTGGCCAACATTACGTAAGGGCCGCCTAATGCGCGCATCAAGATCGCGGCCTCTCCGACTCTAATGCGTTATGAATTATGCGCTCGAGGGTTAAGTCCCTTTTAGTCCCTCGGCTTACTTTGACGAGCCTCGCCCTCCTCTCGTATCATTATACGTTCAAGTAGAATTACCAGCGCCGCCCGCATTTCCTAGCAGCGCGGTTATTGCATAATTTCTCTTGC
Organism: Apis laboriosa; assembly: GCF_014066325.1. Classification (NCBI taxonomy): domain Eukaryota; kingdom Metazoa; phylum Arthropoda; class Insecta; order Hymenoptera; family Apidae; genus Apis; species Apis laboriosa. The sequence goes on from NW_025222728.1 coordinate 742,771, forward strand.
CCTGTCCCTTTAAGCCTTTGAAGACAAACTCGCCGCCGGTTTATGCGAAACGCTACATCGCCCCAACGCGTCGAGCTTTCTGAAAAAAAATAAAAGAAAACCTTTTTTTAACGCTTGAAAAGATATCTTATCGGAATTATAATATATATTTTTAAATATTTTTTTCTCGTATCAACACGAAAGATCGAGAAGTTAATTCATCGAGTTTAATCCCCACGTTTAATCTCTCCCTCATCTCGCTTAAAATTAGATCCTCGCACATACCATTGATTGTTCCACGCGATACTCTTTCAAACGTATTTAACGTTGCTAATTTTTCCATTTTTCTCGCTTGCTCTCTTTCTCCTTTCTTTTTTTCTTTTCTACCTCGCTCGGTCGAAAAGATCGACAGCGAGTTGGAACCGGCCCCATTTCAAGCGTTGTTGAACCGAGCGCGCCATTCATCGGTTAGTATCCATCGGTTTCCTTCTATTTCCGGCAAAAGGAATTACCGTTCTCCGAGGAAACGTGCTTCGCGAGACTTATCTGGCGGCCGGTTGCGCACAAGTTAGCGTGACGGGAAAATGGGTGGGTGCATCTATTTTCGTTCCCCGGTCACGTAACTACTATGCGGACATACATTATGCGTTGCTACTCGAGGGTATTCATCGAGGTTGCGGCTTACACCTCGCTTACACCTCCGTACTGCGCACATGTACGTAACACACCCTCTCCTCCTCCTATCTAGGAAATGGGCTACGCGTATTGCGTGTTATACGCGGCGTGTTATTCGAGGATTTTGCGTAATTACGACGGATCGTCGAGGAGGTGGAAAAAGTTGGCCATTTGATTTTTACGCTCGGCTAACCATCGCCGCCCATTTATCTTAATGCGTCGTTCCCTTCGCCACGGATTATCAATCTTTTCCCTTGACCGCCGCTACCGTGACCCTTCTCGATCGATCTTTAACTTTTTCCCTTTCTCACGGATCACCGTATCCTCCTTCGATTTTCAAATTCTCGATCGATCGATCATTCGCTTTTGCCTCGCCGGCACGGGATGAAAATATGTAATGTATTTTTACAGGGCTTTCGTGTTTCGAGCGGACGCGTGCGCCGCCGAGCTTCTTTCGCGTATTTATAGCTTATTACGGAGGGGAGGGTGGTAACTTTCGTACGAAATGACGTATCGCGCGATAAGAATTGCCGTCGGTTTTTCTGAGTTTTATATATATATATATATATAACTCTGTAATTTATGCTATGATAATCGAGATAATAAAACGGCGGCCAAATAAAAATTGCGCTTTCTCCAAAACTTGTTCTTCGCCCCGAGGCGACTTTGACGACGATCACCCCCGCCCGTCCAACATTTTTAATTAAAACTTCTTCCCTCTCGCGATGACTTTTCTTTTCCTTTATCCTTTGAACTTCCTTTTTCCTTATTTCTCAACGAGTTCCTCGGCGAGTCGTAACGTTAATTATTCCGCTCTTTGATTATTCTTACCCACCGTTTATTACGCGTCATCCCGCGGAAGTGCGTTTTCGATTCCAATATCGTTCCCGATATTTATTTTCCCCCGTTGAATTCCCCCGTTTTACCTGGCGAACGTTGCCCAAAAAATCAACACGTGTCCCGGGCCAAGTCAACTTGGCCCCCGTACAAGTCCCCTCCTCGTTCGATTTTCAACGTGAGACGATGGTGGGCGAGAAATCGCGCAACAAACTTTTTCCCTTCCCCCTCGAACAAAGGAATTCACAGGCCTTTATTACGCGATGTATAATCGGTAATTGGAAGAGAAAAGAAAAAGTTCGAAGACGTTGTTGGAAATTGAGAGAAATCTTGTCAGATATTATCTAGAGGAGATATTTCGAGGGCGACAAAGCACGACGAATCGGGGAGCTCGATCCCCGATAAGGTTCTCGAAGGAGGGTCGAAGGGCAATATCGATAGGCAGTTGGACGAGGCTGATTATTTTCCCCGATTCCGGCGCATTCAGCGCGCCACCAACCGCTATTAGTTTCTGTGCGACGCCAAGGCCGTTCCCTTGGGGGAAGGGGGACGCTGGAATTGCTTCCGCTAGCATTCGAGCTAGCTTTCGATATTCATGCGGACAAAATGAAGGAACGAATATATATATATATACATATACACATATATATAAAACGGGGGGATCCGTTCGCGCGGGTTGGTCGGATTCGTTCGCGTGTCCTTTTTCCGTGCTCGATGCCGGTTGAAGAGCCACTCGTGCCGATCGATCGATTGGAAACTATTCCCGGCCATTACGGCGGAGTAGCGATCGGTGGGAGAAGGACGACTTCGGGGAGAGAGTGGCTTGGACGGAGACGAACGAAGAAGCAAGGAGGAGAGAATGCAGAGCGGGCGGCAACCATTCTCTCTCTCTCTCTCTCTCTCTCTTTCTTCTCTTCCCTCCTTCTCCTCGTGCCACAGCTCGATGCATCCGTGATTCATTATGCACGAGACGCACAAGATCTGTTCGAGTGCGACGGAGGAAAGTGTGTGCACGCGTAATCGAGCGACAGTTCGTGATAATGATGGCCCAATAACGGGGAACAAAAGATATCAATCGAGGCTATTTCGACGCGCCTCGAGGGCCTTTCGAAGCGATTGTTTCTTCCTCCTCTGTTGTCGCAGCAGTCGATTTCCCGTAGTCGGTTTCTCGCCAACAGCAGGAGGAGGAGGAGGAGGAGGAGGATCCGTTTGTTAACCGTTGATTCCGATCGTTTCAACGGGATAAGGGATAATAGGAGCATCAAAGGCTGCGAAAGATTGTTCGCGTTTTTTCCTCTAGTATTATCAGCCTGTCTCCCTCTTTGTATCTCTAGCCTTTACGGGTCGAGCGGATTTTTGTTCGAGATTGGAAATTCGAAGTATCGGTTCGATACTATATTATAGGGGCCCGTGGAAAATTTAAGTGGATAAAAAGTAAATATCCATTTTTCATCGGGATCAATTCGCCTCTCAATATTTGCCCTTTCGATGGCTTTCCTTCCGTTCGCGATATTTTTCTAGCGATATGGGTAAATAATAAATACCGTTTCACCGTGATTTCTACGTGTATCGAACACGTGGAAGAAACGATCGAAACGGGTAGAACGAAGGAGACGCGTTAAATACAATTTGCGAAACACATGGTTCAACTTGTCGTTCTTCTAACAGAAAAGAAAATTTCTCTACGTAATCCAAATACATTTTTATCGACAAGAGGTGGCACGCTCAAAAGTGCTTCAAAGCTTGCTTGATGTCGAAAAGGATTCGATCGAGTACGAGGGGGGAAAGGGAAAAAAATACAAAAACCGTTCTTTCATGGAGAACATCAAAGAATCGGGGGTCTCGGGAAATTCGAGGGAGAAAAAAAAAAAAAAAAGAGAAAGAAAAAAGAAAATTGAAATTTCCCTCCATGTATCGATAGCGAACGAGAACGAATCGATATCGAATCGTTCGAGAAACGTTGTTTCTAATCGTCCATTCTCTCCCCCCTATCAAAAATGACGACAGAGAAAGAAGATATTTACTGCGCAGAACAGATCAAGATTCCATCATCGTTCCCATACATTTTGAAACAGTATGCCAAAGCAGCGATTCGAACTCAACCCTATGATCTTTTGCAATGGACTTGCGCTTATTTTCGTGCCCTCGCCAATTCCGAAATCCCTCCTGTCAAAGTAAATAATCTAACCTTTTTTTTTTTTTTTTTTTCCTTTTTGCACGATTCTTTTCACTTTTGCAGCATTTCCTCTTCTCGTTCGTCTCGAGACTTCCTCCGTTCGTGTTCGTTCGTTTCGAAAACAATTTCTTCGAGAAAGGAGGGGGGGAGAGAAAGAAATGGGCGGAAAATTCGCATGGCATGTTTAATCTCGCTGGTCTGTTTCGTTGGAGTCAAGCGTGCAATGCTGACGTAACGTTTCCACATCCCTATTATCTTACAAAAGGGATGATTAAAGTTTCAACGGACGTTCGTTCTTCCCGACGCTCTCGTACGCTCGAGCAGCGTCGTTAAACGTAATTTTTTTTTTTTTATTGCTCCCATTGTACCATTACACGCGTCGCATCTTATCCCTATTCCTGTAGCGCGTAATTAAGCGGATAGACGAGAGTAAATCAATTGAATTTAATTATTACGTTACGTCGAGCGTTACGTTGCATCTACATCCGCGCTAATCGAAAAAAAGGGGGGGATCCGTTGGAGTTTTTTGTCAATTTATTTCCCAATCTAAATTCTCCAGATTTTTATTATATCGCTCGAACAATTCGATTAACGGGTGGAGCCATTCGGGAAATCGATTAACCGGGTTAATCGAAATGAACAAATCGATCGGTATAAATTATTTCTCCCGTTGAACGCCCATCTCTCTCTCTCTCTCTCTCTCTCTCTCTTCGACCGACGTTTCTCTTTTTAATTTTAATACATCGTAGAGAACGTCCGTGACCGGACGCGGGAATAGAATCCAGTTACGGGAGCCTTGAACTATCGGATTCTCCTATTTTCCTAGTTTCCTCTCTTAGAATTTTTTTTCTTTCTTTCTTTTTTTTTTTCTTTGCTCGCGAGGGTGGCGATGGCCGTAGAACCAACGTCCGTGACCCGATACGATACTCGAAGGATTGAACACCGGCCGAGACATTGCCTGCGATATTTTTACTTATCGAAACTTTCTATATATACGCGAGGATTCCCGTCTCGTTATTTTTCTTTTTCTTTTCTCTCCGTTTCGTAACAAATCTTTGAAACGAAGCGAACGGTTGTTGAAACAAGCCGGATGGAAAGAGAAGATCGAAAAGAAAAAATTCTCACCTTCGATTATCACTCTCGTTTATTTTTGATATAAATCTTTCGACGAACCCTTTCCTCCGCTCGCGTAAAAAAAAAAAAAAAAAAAAGAAAAGAAAAGAATCGATCTGTCGACGCGACACTTGCCACGTAATACACCCCCGTAAGGAAGGGGTGTTAACTTTTACCGAGTTACGAGCATCGTCCGTGACCCGAAACGAAGGCTCGATCGAAGGGTGACTCGTCGTCAACATCTCCCCGTATTTTCTTAGGAAAGATTGGAGTATCCCCCCTTCACCCACCCAACAGGTATCACGCCTGGCTTCCTGAAGACCCTTTTGAACGTGTTCAATTTCGCGGAGAATGTTTGCTTGAAGGCCTTACTGAACAAGTGGCGGGGCCTCGCTCTGCCCGACAAGACCCTTTTCCAGCTCATGCTGGTGGGCAAATTATTGGACAGGAAAGAGTGCAACTTTTACAAATTTCTCTCCATCGCTTGCGGATTCCTTGGCAAGGTAAGAAAAGGAAAAAGAAGAAGAAGAAGAAAAAAAAAAAAAAAAAGAAAACGAAAAACTCTCCTTATCTTTACCACTCGAAATACTCGAAATAGGGCATCCCCTCTCCGCCCAAGTCCTTTCATCCCTTTCGCTTGCCATCTTTATCATCGCGTCTTAAGTGGGATACTTTTAGAAACGGTCGTTAATCGATCTGATATTCCCCCTCGGCTGGATCCTATGATTGATGAAGGGGAAGCGTTTTTATCGCGCGGGTGTATCGCTGCAAGCTGCCACAGCGAATAGAGAGACATTTTTCTTTTTTTTTTTTTTCTTACACGATCAGTCGGGACAGTTTCTTCTTGCGTCGAGAAGATCGTTCTATTATTACGGCTTAATAGATTATATATATATATATCCTCCCAGCGGGAAAAAAATTCGATCGTTGAAAGCGGGAACGGATGGTGAGGCGCTTGCTCTTTGTTTCTCGATTCGCGGAATTTACAACGGTTCTTGCCTTTTATAGGGAAGAGAAAGACATTCTAACCGGTAATTAAATTTTTTCCTCTGGAATAAAACTGAAACGGGACGTGATATCGGTCGGGACATCGTATCGATCCGGCCGAAGATCACGTTTCCGGATGGAACGTTCCTTCTCAGGATGTATTTAATTCATGGACTTTAATTCGAATCGATGAATCATCGTTACCGGTTGAATTAAATTAATCACCCGCCATTGTTGCCGGGCCACAATTTCTCGGCGATTCATGGTGGTGGTAGCAATATAGTAGCGGCGATAACAATGGTATAGGTAGTAGTATTAATAGTAATAGTAGTAGCAGTAGCAGTAGCAGTAGTAGTAGTAGTAGTAGTAGTACACCCTTTCTGATTTCCTCCCTTGCAGAATCTATTCGAAACGATGATATACGTGTGCGAATTGCTGACGGAGGAGCCAGAAGGTGGATCAGCGATGATACCTCTGCCGATCTTCATAGATTTGTATCAATATCTTGCGGAGCTCGATTGCAGCGGTAGATATTCCTACATAGAGGAGAAACTCGAGCCTTTTCTTCCCTGCGTTTGCTCCGATTTCAAGATACCGAGCTTGGAACCATCCGTCGAGGTTAAAAATCGTCGAGCTTTCTTTCTTTTCTTTTTTTTCCTCGTCGAATCGGTAACGAAAAAAAAAAAAAAAAAAAAAATCGTTCGAATAACGCGTTTCGATATAAAAAAAGAAAAAAAAGAGAGGAAAAAAAAAAATATCCAGTAGTACATCCAACGGCGATTTGTCCGAGATTACCGTCGACCGACGATCGATGATTTTTCGAGCGTTTCGGGATCGTACGCGATTAATGGGACGGAAAAGGGAGAGCGTGAGCAAACCTGACCGATGGGGCTAGCTTCGTCGAGTGCTCTCCCTCTCCCTCCTCCCCCCCATCGATGACCAAATATAATTTCGTTAATAACGCACCGATGCAAATGGAAATCGCGCGCAATAGAAACGGGGCCGGGGGAAATAATTACTTGATGCGTCGAACCGGGTGTTCGCCCCCCTTTCCATCCCCTTTCCATCCCTCCGCGTGGACGGCGAATCGCCAACGCGTAGCGCAAATTTACAGTACGTCGTTCCGATTGTAGCATATTTTAACCACCCTCCAGCTTCCTCCTCCCTTCCTTCCGCTTCCCTCCCTCCCTCTCGAATCAACTCAACAGTTGAAAATCGATCGTATTCGATACCGGCTCGCCTTTGACCAGGTGTTTTTCCTCTCTTCCTCGAACGGAACGAACCACGTGTTTCTATCTCTCTCTTTTTTCTTTTTCGATCGAACTTTCGGGCTTAGGACGAGATGAAGGAGGAGATCGTATACGAGTACGGGCCTAGCGAGACCGAATCGTCGGATATCATGCGAATTTGGACGGAATGCCCTCCAATAGACGATGAAGTGCATCAGGTGACGCCTGTTCCGGACGGCACCGAGCCTAAATCGACGGATCGGAGCGAGAATCCAAAGGTAAAAACGACGATGCGGATATCGCGTAGAGATATCGCGGGAACGGATGTGGTGTAAAAAAAAAAAAAAAAAGAAAAGAAAGGAAAAGAAAAGAGAAAAAAAATGCAAGCCGTGGATAAAAGCCTCTGGATAAAAGCGTTCTCGGCGGGGATTAATCGTGCCATCGGTAACGAATGCTGAACGCCGCTTACCGATTGGATGGATATACCTGATTTCCCTTTAATTTCCCTTTGATTTCGGGAAACGAGTTTACCCGTTTGCTCGTCGTCGTCGGTTAAATATTTCGATTTTTCCTCGCCAACCGAGCGAGGAAAAGGTCTTAAAATCGTTCCCCAGAGACGCGTTCGGAGGTTCGAAAATTTTCTTTTTATCTTCGCGAGTGAGGGTGTTGACACCTCTTGGAAACAAACGTGAGAATCGATTAAAAATGCAAATTTTTCCACATCGAACAGCCTTTTTTTTTTTTCAATCAAAGAAATCAATCCTCCCCAAAGATTCACGAATATATCATCGATATATATCGTGTATTAAACATTTATCGTTTAGAGCGTGGGTAACCCGATCGTGCAATACGATGGAAAATTCACCATTTCCGATTTCCATGCCAACGCGGATGATTTCATGAACGTGGACTTCCCTTACGAGAAAGACGATGAATTCTATTTCGGGGAAGAGGAGATCGAGGAGATGGTGCCGTACGACGAAATCTACGATTACGAACCGATCGGTCTCGAGGATATCCTCCGCGGTATTTGCGAATGTATGGAGCCGGTTATCGAACGCATACCTACTCCCCCGCCCATCGACCCTTTCATCGAGTTTCTGGATAGAATGAAACAGGAGGTGAAGGATGGCACTCTGGATACGTATTTTCTCGTGAAGGGGATCGGCCCACCCGTCTCGGAAAATCGTATTACGGCGGTTGGCCTGTGGCTGGCGGATTGCGCTCGTCGCCAAGAAGGGCTGGTCGGGCCGCGGAATATCAGGCACTTCCTTTGTCCGGATCTCGACGATCACCTTTACGACAACCTTCCGACTTGTTGCAATCGATAGCCCTCGATTGTCACGATGTCTACCGTATGCATAATGTATGTAACTGTTCGTTCGATGAAAGAAAGAAAAAAAAGTATACACGTATCGTATCCATCCATCTGTTATCGTGTCTTCGTCGAATTTTCTTCTTGCTTGGGAAGGGAGACGCGGAAAGAGACACGTGTTGCTGCGGGGTTTCCCCTGCACGTTGGACGCGCTGGATGCACGCGCTTCCTTTCCTCCTCGCTCCTCTTCTGGTTTTCGTGATCGGCCAACGTGACTCGTGACGCATGATCGAATCGTTAAATACGTGATCGTGAGCGCGGCGATCGATAAAATGGCGCGTTTCCATCGTGCATACGTTTCATTCACGCGCCGCGGAAAGATAATCCGCGATCACGAAACGCACGCAGGTTGTTTACATTTTAGGCAACTCGGCGCGCATAAATTAAGCCGTTAAATTTATGCACATTCTAGATTTACAGGGCTATTTTAGATTCCTGTCGGCGACGCTTGGACAGATTCGAGCCCGAATTCTAGCCATTAGCCTCTCCCTCCTCCCCTTTCCGGACTCGTTTTTTCCCGTGTTTCAAATTTCGTTGCGGTTATCGCGCGTAATTTTCACGATTAGGCGCCGTGAAACTGGGTCGTAAAAAAAAAAAAAGGGGGAGGGCTTTCTCATATAAGGTGGAGGAACGGCCGCACACGGTTGTGCTCTCGTACAATTGAATATCACCGGAAGGAACCGCTTTTCGCCTCGCTCCTCGACCATTCTCTTTTCCTCCTTTCCATCTTCTCCTTCTCCTCCTCCTCCTCCTCCTCTTCTTCCTGTTCCACGATGCAAGTCGTTCTTGGATCGTTGTTCCTTGTCGCTCTCTTCCTCCCTGCTCACGGATGGCAGATCAGGGATAGGATCGGGGATAACGAGTTGGAAGAACGGATAATATACCCAGGTAAGAGAGAGTATAATATATAGAGGAGGGATCGGGTCGATCGTCTCTTCACGCTCTTCACATTCTTCTCGTGTTTATTTGTTGCGTCAGGAACGTTATGGTGCGGACACGGTAACGTGTCGTCCAGTCCGAACGAGCTGGGTCGGTTCAAGCACACGGATGCATGCTGTCGAAGCCACGACATGTGCCCGGACGTGATGTCAGCTGGCGAATCGAAGCACGGCCTGACCAACACCGCCTCCCACACCAGGTTCCCTCTCGATACATTCCCTCGCTACATTCGTTCGCTCTCCCCCTTTTCGCGCCGCTTTCGAACCACCTCTTCCTCACCCCTTGGCGAGGTGAGCGACGCTTTCCCCCGAGCGTGCCGATTGCGATTGCCGGTTCTCAACCGGCCGCTCCGTTGAACCTCCGTTGCTCTCTCTCTTCCCTTCCTTCCTTCCTTCTTTCTTATCGCGTTGGACCCACGCGAGGGTTCCATTCCTCGGCTGACGGACGGGGATTGACGGGCGGCGCGCGAACGATCGCCGCTTAATGCCGGCCTCGCGTGAACGCCCACGCGGAATTTTTCCCGATCGAACGTTTCTCCGGCGAGAACGGTGAGAAATTGCGAGCGATTAGGCCGCGCGCGAATTGTAGGCGTGACTGGCCGGCTGCTACACCTCGCGTGAATCACTCGTGGATATGTATTCGGCGACCACGTTGAAATAAAAGGGTCGTGGAATTTTTTTCTTTTCGAAGGGAAGAGAAGAGAGAAGCATTCGTTATTATTTTTTGTTATTGTTGTTATTATCATTACGGCTTGTTATTATTATTACGGCTACTCGGATGGGAAAGAATGATAACGAAAGAATGGGAAATATTTTTCAACAGGTTGTCGTGCGACTGTGACGACAAGTTCTACGATTGTCTTAAAAATTCGGCGGACACGATTAGCTCGTATTTCGTAGGACAGATGTACTTCAATCTGATAGACACGAAATGTTACAAATTGGAGCATCCTGTCACCGGATGCGGTAAGAGGTAAGTAAGCGTGATTTGCGCGCGTGATATTCGATTTCGCGTGCGAAATGAATAAAAGTGACGGAGAGAATGGACGAAAGGGAAAACTTGATCTCAACTTTTTCAATGATCTTCTTCGTAGTGTCGGGGGTCGTTGTCTTAACTACACGGTGGACAAAAGCAAACCGAAAGTGTACCAATGGTTCGATCTTCGCAAGTATTGATAAAATATTGAAGATCCCTTCGATCGAATTATTTATCCGATCGAATTCGAAATCGATGTTGAAACTTGATTTAATAAAATAACGGAAAATAACTAGTTTGCTCAAAGGAATCGAGACACCGCCCAAATACCTGTAGAATATATATATTAGAACTTAGAAATATGCGCAGATATCGTCGCTTTTCTTTCTCTGCAACGGAGGGAAAGAAAGGATCGCATCTATGCAAGAATAGAAAGGAGGAGAGATAAACGAGAGGAGTCGAAATTTGGCCTCACCTTTCCGCGCGTTTTCCTCCTCCGTTTCTGGAGGGTGGCGCGGGCAGCTGGCGCTTAGCGGAGGATTTCCCCGGAAATTTATGTCCGGATCGAGCGCAGCCGCGCCACGCCTCGCCTCCCCGATTTACAACTTCTCCCTCCCCTCACCTCACCCGTGTGCACTTTCGAAAGCGCACAAGTACACGAACTTTGTTTCCCAAACCGACCGAGCCAAATTTCCCGACTACGCTTTATCGAAGAAGTCTGTCCACTCGACTTTCGACTTGATCGAAACGGAGGGCCGATGCCGATAACGAAATATACCTCCCGTTGTATATATATCCGGGAATATCCGTTGATATTTCTACACGACTTTCCACTCGAACTTTTATCTGGAGAATCTTTATCGGCAATTCCCGGTTCAGCCTCGAGATTCCCCTGTGCAATAAGCAGAGCAGGCCTCCGGGGTCGGGTCGAACATCGTCCCGAGTTTCTTTCGGACTCGAATAATGGATCCGAAGTGCTTCGCCGTGTTCTACGCTAATTTAACGCGTAAATTTTGAAAATTGCTTCATTTTGCTACGAAACGTCGTACCCTACGTAGGGGTAGATTTATTAAAAAAATTATTATACAAGAAAAATGGCCGCATCCTACTATCCTGTAACGAAATTCGTTCGAGCTTGGAGTCTCGGTGGAAGCCTTCCGTTATCTTTTCTCCTCGAGAGATAGATAGATCCTTTTTTTAAAATCATCCCGCCCTCTCTACCTTTCCATCTCCAGGACCTACTTTTGCAACTAACCGCTAATTCGAACAATCGATTGGAATTTTCAGACGTGGCGGCCTCGGTGGAGGTTCACTTCGAGAACAAAGATGGCGGATTTTTCCTGAAGCACATACCGAGGCAATACTATCCCGTGAGAGGGGATTCCATCTCGGCGATATCTCCATCTACGGGGACGTTATCGAACGGGGTCCCATCGCCTGCGCCTGGCTCCGTCCTCTCGATAGACAAATTCACCGTGTTTCAGACGAGCGAGCCGGTGTCCGTGCGGGCGACTTACGGCCCATTTAGCACGAAGCAAACCGTGCCCGCCCGTTACATCGTGCCGGATCCATTGGACGCGCTGCCCGGCCCGGAAACGAGGCGGAATCTGACGGCTGCGACGATTCTGGACGCGCAGGAGTTGGGCGCCCGCCACCTGGACATGTCCGCCCATCTGGTCGGGAACAGCGTGCCCCGCGACTCGCCCGTGCTTAGAGTACTGTTCCACGCCGGAAGCGAGGCAGGCGGAAGGCGCCAGTTGCTTCTTGCCCGCCATCAGAGAGTGTGCGTGGTTCTTCACGCGAGCCTGGCCACCCCGTCTAGGACCACCGTCAATAGAAACAGCGGAAGAGCTTACTCCTCTTCGTCTTCCCCATCCTCCTCCTCCTCCTCCTCCTCCTCCTCCGCTTCCTCTTTCTCGAGTTCGTCGTCCACTTCCGCTCTAACGGCAGCCTGCAGCCCGGACGGGGAGAACGGAGTTTGCTTGGCGCAGATCACGATACCTGCCGATTGGTGGGCACCGTTACCACCACCGGACGCTTCCGGCCGGGTCAAGGTCGCCAAGAGCCTGCCCAGGCTCGTGCAGGTCGCCTACTCCGTGCTCGAGCCACGGACGGAGGAGGCAGGCTCGGCCGACAACGGGGCAGCCTTCTGCAGGCCGAGGGTCCAGATTCAACCCGTCACGCCGCTCGGTCAGGTGCCCCTCGCTCCGAACCGGGCCGATTACAAGGAGCTCAAGGCCGACGATTCGCTCACACTTCTGGTACCGCACGGCCCCCTCTATCCGAGGTCCCGCTTGCACGTCCCGGCGTTCCTTCATCCGTCCAAGACCACCGACCCGAGGCAGGAAAGGGCGCCGCTCGTCATCGCAGTATACCTTAGGTGAGAAACTATTTTCTCTCTCTCTCTTTTTCTCTTTCTTTTTCTTTCTCTCGATAGAATTGTTCGCGGTGAGTTATATTTCAAATCGTCGGGGACGGCTCTCCAATCTCTCCCAATTTCTTTCGTTTCTCGCCAATCGTTGGAAAAGTAATTACGAAAAAGACGAAGCATTTTTCGCAACGGGAGAGGGGGGAAGGGAATTTAGCGGTTCGAGATTGCGCGCGAATGTTCGTGGGGGGCTTTTTCGTATCGCCCCCCCCCCTTCCTGTTTCAAGTTCAAGATACTCGTTGCTTGTATATATATATATATATATACTATTTGCCAACTTCCATACCGTTTTTCCGGTATTTGAAACCGCACGATGAAATATACCGAGCTCGAAATTCGCTTTGTTCCTTTTTTCCTTTTTTGCGCGCGCGCGCTCGCGAACATCCTCGAAAACAGTTTCAAAACGCGCCCCGGGAGGCAGGAAACTAGGGCGGGGGAGGGAGAAAAATTTTCTAATTGGACGAATTGTCGAGCACCCCCGCGCAAAGTTACAACTTTTCCATTGTTAGTAAACTCTCTCGACAGTTTTCCCCCTCGTGGCATTCCGCTCGTGCTCGCATAAGCGATTCCACGGACTCGTGACATCGGTGCAATCGGTGTCCCATTACTTCGACCAGTTTCGTCGTGACCCGAATTCTCGCGCTTCGATTCGAAATCGGCTCGATAATTGGCATCGTCGAGTCTGATTCGTGGTGGGGAAAAAGAAAAGAAAAAAAGAAACGGTTAAATTCATTTTGGGATTCACGTCCCAATTTTCCTTCGACCCAATTTTTCTGGCACCCGAGAAACCGTATCCCTCCGTGGAAGAAAGAAACGCGAGCGTGACGAAACGAGACGCTTCTTCTAACCGTTTCGAAATTCTTCCTCCCGAAATCTTCCCCGAGATGAATCCATCGGCCGAGATGGAATCAATTTCCTCGGGGCAATTTTTTCCCCATTCTCGAATCGTTCCCGTTTTTTTCGGGAACGAAATCGGTGCCCGCGCTGTGATCGATATCCACGCCGGAATGGGAAGATCGTATCGAGAGAATAGATTCGCGAGGAAATATCAGTTTCCTGGGGAGGGAACGAATTAAACCTTATCCCCTAACGAGAAATCTGTTAAAGGTGTCGCGATCCTCTCGCCTAGAAATTCGAGGGAGTTCAAATTTCGTTGGAGCGCGTTCGCGCTTCGACCTTGCCAGATAAAACTAATCTTCTCTCGCCCGCCTCTTTCTTTCGGTTTTCCCTCTTATCTAAAAAAGAGAAGGAAAAAGAAAACGTTGATTTATTTCGCGTATCGCGGCCCCGACTTCCTCCAAGAATCGACGTTTTATTTTTAGAACGGAGAGGGAGGGAGGTATTATCGGGTTCCACGTCAGTCAGGAATTTCGTATAATCCGACCGCTCCCGGCCAGACATTTACCGCAGTTCTCGATATTCGCGGATCTCTTCGAAACATCTCTCTCTCTCTCTCTTTCTCGGTTTCGATTCGTCGAATTATCGGTCGAATTATCGGTGACACGTTGCGAAGCTTAATCGAGCGAACGTTCCTCGCGGCGGATCGGCGTTACGCAATCGAGCGGGACGCGTCCGTTTCGTTTGGGGATCGATCGCATCGAGTCGTAGCAGTCATTGAATAAATTGTGGCCGCAGCCCGACGCCGGCCGTTCATCAATGCGATTCGCCCAGCTCTCCTCTTTCTCTCTCTCTCTCTCTCTCTCTCTCTCTCTCTCTCTCTCTTCAGATCGGCCCGATAACAGCCGCTTTGCACGTCGCCGATTTGTATGTAAATGCAAGGGCCGATCGCCCCGCGGAAATAACTCGAGTCCAACGTTGTAATTGCACGTCGATGCGACGTTTCGTTTTGTCGCCGTTTCGTGTTCTTGGCGCGGGGGAAGGGAGGGAGAGGTTACGAAGGGAGGACGCGAAGGGATGCACACCCTTTTGCATCGCCGGTTCTTTTCGAACGACCGGCCAATTCCCGCGCCCCACCCCGGTTAAACGGATGGCTAGCCTCCCCTTCGGGAGAATGGATGGCCAGCAGCCATCTTTCACGAGCGAATATCGCGAGCGAACGCAACCCTAATTCGGGGCAAACGCGAGGTTAAGTTAATTAGCTCGGCTCGCTCGAGGGGGTTCGTTCGTTTCGCTTCGAATAATCGGCCTCGAACAGGTGTAATTCGATTTGGAAAAAGACGAGCTCTCTCTCTCTCTAGGTCGGTGTTCCCGTTCCCCTTGACCAAACCCTATCGATCCCCCGAGCGCAGGTCCGCGGGGCTGGAAACGGAAGACTTACTCGGTCCGGTAAATCGAATTCATCGAATTCTCTCGTTTCGTCGAATTAACGATCCGTTTTCCCCCGCATTCGTTCGCGCATACCTATTTCCCCTATTATTTCTTTTCACCATATAATTCGGCCGACGCGTATCGATCTCGCGTCTACTCCGATGACTTCTGTTTTTCCAATAATCGCGTATATAGAGTTATATTCTGAAAAAGGAAAAAAGCGGAGAGAAAGGACGCGCGTGAAGGGAGGAAAATTCCAGTTCCAATTACTATTACTACTCTACTACGTTCTGTTCGCGCGCGACGAGGAAAGGGGGGGGAGGGAAAGGAAAACGAGGATATTACCTGACCCGAAAGCGGAGAAATAACGACACGCAGAGACACACGAGCATTGAAAATTGTAACTGCGCGTTTTCACCGTCGGAAAAGGGGGGGAAACGAGGATCGCGTAAAATTCTCCTCCCCTCTCCTCGCCTCCTCGTCGAAAATTCCCCGCGAGGATCTCGTAAAAAAAAAAAAAAAAAAAAACGCGAATGCGCCTCGAACGCGCTCGTAGCAACAAACTCGAGGGCATGGTTCCCGTAAACGAACCGCGAAAGATACGAGCCGATACCCGATTGGGGCGCGAGGCGCGAGGCGGAGGGTGGAGGGGAGAGGAGCGCAGCGTAGATATTTATCTAGCGTGGCGTCGGATAGACGGCAGCCATCCTCGCGCATCGTAACTTCCCCGTAACTCCGACCCCGTGACCCGGTCACGTAACTGGAGCGTGAATTCTCGGGAGCAAAGACTCGAAGAGAGCGTAGGCGAGCCGGCGTCGCGACGCCAGGCAAATGTCCTTTCGAGTGACGAAGCCAACGTCGTCGAGCTTTTTTTTCTTTTCTTTTCTTTTCTTTCTTTTTTTTTGGTATCGCGCGCGACATTTAGTTTCGTTCGATCGTTCCACCGTCGTTTCCTCGTTTAATTCTGTTCGTATTTGGCAGCGAATTTTTTCGAACGAGATCAAAAGAAGTTTTTTTATTTTCTCTCTCCTTTCCGCCCATCATCCATACAGTTGGATGATATAGAAATATTTGATCGATAATCGCGACGAAGAATTCGATTTTTAATTACGACGAGGATTAATATTTTTAGTTATTTATTTTTTATTATTATTATCTTTTCAACGAAGAAGATTCAGAAGGCAACGCGCGCGTGTAACACATCACGCCTCTGATTAAAACGCATTAGCGGACCGGCTCGACTGTCGACATTAATCCGCCGTTTTCAGGGCCGTTTTAATTACTCTCGTTCCCAACCAAGAGATTTCATATCTCGTTATTAATCGTCTCGATATCGCGCCCCTCTCCTCGATCTTCTCCGTTTTTTAAATCACAATCTTGCGACGATTCCTCGCGCTTTCATACGCGCGGAGAGTTTCTTTCGCGTCGTGATATCGCCGATACGGCCGATAACCACGCCACGGTGATGGTTATATTTCGTGGAATATAGCCACCAAGGCGAGAGAGAGAGAAGCGTCATCCGTTCGATCGATCCGTTCCTCGCTCCCGTTCTCGCAATTCGAATTCCTTTTTGACTTTAATTTTTTACTACCAACTCCCTTTCATTCTTTCACCGGATTTTTTCACCGTTTCGTATCGATGTCCGCCAGCGTCACGTATTCGATGTATCTTTGTTATCGCGTGCGCGACGCGCGGGATGACCCTCGACCCGTAATCGAATCGAACGAGCGAAAAATATTTTTCAAATACGCAAACAAGAACAGCAGGTCGGATTTTCTAGCGGAGGGGTGTTGCTCGGAATCGAGAGAGAGAGAAACAGAGAGACAGAGAGGCACGTCGAGTGGTGGACGATCGACGGCCGCGTATGCGCGCCAATGCCTCGGGAGGGGGGGAAAAAAAACAAAAAAAATACGTAGGCCGTCCCTCGTCCGAAGCGAACGATTTGTCTAAACGCGAATAGCCAGCTTCACCGGCCATATTTCATCGAGCTCGAGGAAATTCAATTTCCAATCTCGGTACTTTGTAATCGAGAGGATAAGACGAGCGAGCGAGGGGGAAGGAGGTGTTCGAGTTGTATTTCCATTTACGTGCATACCGCGGATAGGATGTTTCTTTTCTTCTTCTTCTTTTTTTTTTTTTTCGCGAAATGTCACGATGGAGATTACAGATACACGCCACGACGGAGAAACGTGGCGTGTAACCCGATGCAAAATTGAAAATTCTTACGTAAGTCTATCCTTTATCCTGTTTCACCGACCGGGTGGCTGCTTTCCTTCCCCTTCACATTCTTCGAAATCGCGTCATTTCTTTGCGTTTAATTCCGCGGTTTCGAATTCGCGCGGGAATATTATTGGAACGGGGGCGTGAGAACTGAGGAGGAGGTCGGACGAAAATCCGATATGCTCGCAGTCGACGTAGTCGAATAGGATAATTGAAAGAAGCGAGGGGAGGTTGGAAAAATTGACGAGGTGTGTCCGTATTATTCCAACAAGTTGAGCCGATAATTGCCGCGTTGTGCATCGATTCGATTATGCTCACGGTTATTGGAAAAAGTAGCGGGTTATTATTTCACCCTTGAACCTCTCCGTCTCCGTCTTTTCCGCGTTCGACCGTTTCCCTTTTCCATCGCCGTCTTCCGTCACATTTTTTCCCCCCTTCCATCGTTTCTTCCTCCCGATTTTTTACTTCGCCTCGTTTTTCTTGCCGCTCGCCTCGCCTCGCGATTCGCCTCGACGGCGACCGTTTCTTCGCATCGAATTCGCTTTCCGAATGATATATCACGCTCGATTCGCGAGCGTGTGGGGGAGGGGGAGGGCAAGAAAGTGACAAAAAAAGGATTTATTATCCGCGCTAGATATCGCGATTGACGAAGACCTTTTTTTTTTTTTTTTGTTAATTTTTACAGGGCCAGAGTGAAATCCGGCGTGAAAATCTTGGACGCATCGTCCAGCAACCCGGACTGGATCGTCGACAGCAAGATCAACGCGAAGAACACGATCGCTACGTTCACCGCTAGGCGAAAGGAGAATGCCTCCCGATTACCAAGCGCGTAAGTGCGTTTACGATTTTTTTACGATTTTTGTGATCGAGATCTTTCTCGATTTCACGAAATTCCACGTATATAATAAAACTTAGGAGAGGAGAAACGGGAAATAAAGATTAATCTAAAGGCACACTTTATTTATCATAGCAATTTTTAAAGAAGAAAAACGTCAGTCATAAGTCATAAATATATACATATATATTGATAGAATATACAGAAAAAGAATGATGCGATACACATTATCTATGATGAAATAAGTGATGCAACATATTTTATTCTATTTTATTTATTTTTTTTTTTTTTTTTTTAAATTTGCGTTATCTACGAACGAGCAATTCGTAATAAACAGAATACATATTGCGGCACTCGCTGCATTTTTCCCCTCGTAAATTACGACGTTCGTCCGCGTTTTCGCGTGTTTCTTCTTTTCCGTTTCTTCCAACCCTCTTCAATTTTCTCGTGTCCTAAATAAAGTATGAAAATCGCTTTCTACGAAGTTAAAGAGATCACTATTATTTGATTTCTTTTGTCTTTTTTTATCGGGGTTATTCTTCTCTTCGGAAGAGGATTTGCTCGCTGAATCATTGTCCTGTCCATCAACATCTCTCTTGTACTTTCTTGTGCATATTCTATTTTTGCAATCATCGTCGCTCCCATTGTTATCGTTGTTATCGTTTTTATCGTTGCTATGGTTGCCATCGTTGCTATGGTTGCCATCGTTGCTATGGTTGCCATCGTTGTTATCGTTGTCATCGTCGTCATCGTTGCCATTGCAGTCGCCCCTCTTCTTCTTCTTGCGTCTCCCGCAATCATTGTCATCGCTGTCATCGTCATCGCTGTCTCGGTTGCAACCGCCCTTCTTCCTCGACTTCTTGCGTCTCTTGCAATCATTGTCATCGCTGTCATCGTCATCGCTGTCTCGGTTGCAACCGCCCTTCCTCCTCGACTTTTTGCGCCTCTTGCAATCATCGTCGTCGCTATCGTCGCTATCGTCGTCGTCGTCGTCGTCGTCGTTGTCGTTCTTCTTCTTCTTCTTCTTCGACCTCTTCTTATCGTCGTCGTCATCGCTGGAACTGCTGCTACTGCTGCTGCTACTGCTGCTACTGCTGCTGCTGCTGTCGTCGTCGTCGTCGTCGTCCTTGTTGCATTTCTTCTTGGCCGATCGCTCCAACCTAGCGGGCAAGGTTCCTTCTTCTCCTTCCTCCGTTAAAATCTGTACGACGTCGCCAGTCTCCCTCTTAGCCTTATCCTTCGCCCTTTTTTCCTCGCTGCTGCTATCTTCTTGGCTGGAGGACGAGTCAGCCTGCTTCCCCACGGCTGTCCTCCCTTGCGCTTCCTCCACATTCTGTTGCTCGATCAGATCGGCCAAGGGATGCGCTTCGATGATGATCGTCGAGACGAGCACGACGGACAGCACTACGATTAATTCGATGGGACCTCGCATCTCGCGAAAATAATTCACCAGCTCCGTCCGCGATATCAAACTCGTCGGCACGTCTATTCGGCCTCGGTCTTTTATAGCGTCTTATACGTAAGTGCCGCCGGACTGACCGATAAACTCGCGATCGAGAGGAGGACTTGGTGCATCGAAAGATCAGTGGCGCTCAATGGAGCCGGGGATCCAAGATCATCGGATTATCGTCGCGTATAGCCACATATTATATTCCTTGCGGCGCGCGTAATCTCGTTGCCACGAGTATTTCTCGAAGCTTTTCGGTAGTAAGTGGCGCTGGGAGCGATCCTCTTTGCGAAATTCAAGAAACAATTTTTCGGACGCGTGAAAAAATGGGGGATTCCAGATTGAAAAGGTTATCTCTGTGGAAGGTAATAGGGTCCGGAAATATGCAAACGACACCGTAAACCGTGGAAAGGAGTGGAGTTTTGAGGAAGGGAGAGAGAATTGGAGAAAGAGATTTTATCGTCGGTGTCGGAAATCGAGGCGCGAATTTACGAGCGAGTGAGAATCGCTGCGCATTCTAGACGGCGTTATCGCCTCTGCAACGATCCGTTTTGATTTTCCCTTCCCTCCGCATGGTTTTTACTTTATGAAATTAGTAAATAGTTTATTAGCCACGGTTTTGGATCATCGATCGCGAGGATGCTGAAACACTACGCAATACTCGTGACCTTTGTTCTCAATAAGACACTCATTTTTAAAGATCTCACTATCGTTTTCTCGGATCGATCGACCCCGCTTTCCTTCGTGCCCCGCCTCTTTCGCTAATTTTATTCCTTTCCCCCCATTTACTCCTCTTGGATCACGTTACAATTTCTATTCCACTAACTCATTGTCTGCTCAATTCTAATTTTTCAATCGCTTTTCTTAATCTATCTCAAATCGACATATCTCGTCTTTCTTTTTTCATTTTTCTTTTTTTCTTTTTTTTTCTTCGAGATGTCGAAACTTTCGTGTTTAAACTCGTGTTAAAACGATTCTTGCGACTCGAGCAGCGAAATTCTCTGGAAATTTTCAAATTGGGAAAATTGGTGGGGAAGAGGGTTGTACCGAATCGTAAAGAAAACCTCGTCGTCTACCTAATAACCGGTCGATTTCTTCCTCGATTTAAACGGGGCCGCTAAGTTCGACTCGGGATCGATGGATGGAAACACTTTGTAACGCGACCACGTTGCGACGTGTTACGTAACACCAACGACTTGTAACTGGAAATACCCTTGACGCGAGTCTCGTTGATTGTTCAACGAAATTCTCGTTACCTTCTCTTCCACCCTTGATAAATACCGGATACGATGATGCTTTAACGTTCTCCAACTTCTCTTCTCGTTCTCTCGTTTGCTCCTCCTTCCCACCATTGAAGCCAACTGTTACAACCTTGATGAACTTTGACGTTTCGCTCCACTCGATCGTAATTTCGAGCGACCGAAATTCTGAAATATATATATATATATATCGATTCTCAGAAAATCTCTCGTCAGTGAAAACTGATCCTCGAAGAGATGGAAATAATTCATCCATCGGTATCGCGCGCGTGTTCGAACGTTATCGATTACGAGGGGAATTGGAACATTCGGGCCAATGAATCTTGCACACACAGGCTATAATTATTCCCCCGAAATCGGGGAGACCCATCTAAGGTAAGAACGCGTCGTCTTTGTCATTTCCAGATCGGCGGAGGAGATCCTGACGATGCTTCTGGAGGCGAGCGAGGAGGGGATGGAGGGGAATTGGGACGGTGGTCGGATCGTGTGGAGCGTGCGTTACGCTTTCGACAACGGGTCCCAGTTGAACGGGATGGATCAGCTGCAGCAGAGGCTGCAGCAGAGACAGATGCAGCAGCATCATCATCATCATCACGCCGAGAGGCGGAAGCTCCAGGTTCGTCTCGAGATACAGAAGGACGACATACAGGCTGTCCTTCCTATATCTAAGGTGAGCTTCTTGTCCAAAGTTAATAGTTTGTCTTTCTTCTTCTAACGTAGAGATATACGCGTACTTCGATATATATATATATGTGTGTATATACTTCTTGGTTAAGACTCGACGAGATAAAGAAAACTTTTTATCTTCGAAACTGTAAAATCTTAAATTACACAGTTGCTCATTTAGTCGAAGCTTTTTAAAAAGTACGAAGAAACGAAATGATTATCAGAGAGTTGTATATACGTATATATATATGTACTATACTATTAACAAACGAAAAACGTTCTGTTTTCGTTGTTCGATACGCGCGATCGAGGAACAGTGGCGTAATAAAAAAGAGCTCGGTGAGTTCACGATTCCACTATGATTTTTTGGAAGACAGTGTCGGGTTACCCGGCCATTTTCATTCACCCGCTTATGCCTCGAACACGCATTGGAAATTCGACGATGGGATCCGCGATGGAATTTTCGCCGATTCAAAAATAAAAGAATCAGTCCGTTGAAAGGGGACCAATATCGCTACCACTCGACGACAAAACCGATTTTCAAGCCAGCCAATCCACCCCTCACGCGTTCCTCGCTCTCCTCGAAAATCTCTTGAAAAAGAATCCACTAAGTTGGCCGATAACCGCTGGCAAAAGTGCCGAGGATCGATACGAAAAGCTATATATATATATATATATATATACACACACACACATATATATATGGTATATATGGTCGTCTCACGACCGATCCTTTCTGCCGAACCGAACGTTCCAAGACTTGGAATTGGGGGCATGAGGGGACAAGGAAGGGAAGAAAATTGCAACGGACGACCAAGGATGGCGCGCGTATTTATGCGAAAAACCAGGGACGAGAAACTTTTACTTTTTCCCTCCCCTCTCCCTCTTCGATAACTTCGCGTGTTTGAAAAGCGATCTTTCAAAGTGACTTAAATATTCTTTGCCGCCGTTGATGAGAGTAATAACGAAATAGATTTTCCGTCTGGCGTCAAAGAAAAGGCCAATCGAATCAAAGCTAGCGAAGGGTTACGTTTCGGCGTCGTTCTTCCTCTCCGGAGATAAGGCGCGCTTCTCTCGTGTTTTTATCATTGGCCAGGCTACGCGATACGTGGTTGGTGAAAATTTATTCGATTCCTTGAGCGGGGAGGATTTCGAAAGCTTGGAGATCGCCGAGCTAATTGATTTCGCTCCCGAGTTTCTCGAGTCGTTCCATCGATCCGCCCCGCGACTTAAAAAACGAAATATCGGCAAGCACGAAGGGGCAGGCAAGGTTGTGTACACGCGACAATCAACAGAAAGATCCAGTGCGCGAGCTAATTGATTAATCAGTTCATTAACTCTCCTCGCGTATTCGTTGGAAAGGGTCGTCGAGGCGGGCCAAGCCGCGTTTCTCGGGAGCGCGCCGTTTCTTGATTATCCGTACTCTAATTGCCCGAGTTTTTAATTAAAAGAGACACCCTCGCCGCCTCTCGTACTCCTCGAGATCCATCCTCCTCGAGGTAAAAGCTGCTGGTCCGGTAGCTTAACTCCGTCCCACCAGTAGGTGGATTTTCGCGCGTAGCAAGCCGACAAGATCCCCCGTTTAATCAACGGAAAGGGAGGAAAATATTTCGACGATGGCCGAGGATTTAACCCCCGTTCAAATATCTGGGCCAAGAGGGATCGAAGAAACGAAGAGAGAGGGAGGTTCGAGCCCTTTGAGGAGAGGCCCTCGATAATGCATAGCTAAATCTCGTACACGGAGAAGCAAGGGGTTAAGTAGATCAGAGATTGCCGATAAAGTCGAGCGACTGTACACTCGACTTAATACCGAAAACTTTCCAAAGGGTGGAACTTTGATTTTCCATGGGCGATCAGCCGCGTCTCGCTTTCGATGTTTGTTTTAAAACACCGCCACCCCTCCCCCTTCCCCTGTTTGCACGTTTGGTCACGAATTTCTAAAACCAGCCTTCTCTCGCGTCGACTGAATGGGACTCGGCCAAAAGCGGCAACAACGCCGGAAATTCGATCCAATCCGTTCCACTTTTCTTTTCCCACCGGGGATCGCTAAATATTAATTTAATTGATATCCCCTGTCTCGAGCGACCAGGAAGCTCCACCGACCAGGAAAATAACGATAATAAACCCCCTTTGGAGGAAACGGAATTTTCCATCCGACGGTCGAGGAAAGGGAAAGAAGGATGCACGCGGGGACATCCGTTTCGATCCGATTCGCGAATCGAGAGAATATCGAGCGGCCGTGGAGGGAATATTTTATCAGAAGAGGGGAGGAAAAAAAATATCCGATGGAGACACCGGATTCGGAATATTTTTTTCCCTAAGATCGAGCTCATCGGTGAGATCGAAAGAGAGATAGATAGAGGGATATATATGTATACGGGCACACACGTAGAAAACGGGAGACAAGCGGTACGTGTACGTGGACGCGGATAGAGAGCCGCTCGGGGTCAGAGATTTAAATTCCCTCGCTGCAATATCCGAGTCGTTTGATGTTCCTTCCAAAGGGCGGGCTGTACGGAAGCCAACTTGGAAATGGCTTCTCGTCCCCTCCCGTCCTGTCGCTCCCTTTTCCACCCACGATGCCCGCCCGCCCGCCGTTCTAAAGTACATACACACGCCAGTCGAGGGTATGATGTACAGGCCGCGCGCAGAATAACTTTCATACCCGATCCACGTGTATGGCGAATGGCGCGTATAGACAGGCATGAAACGGAATAGATTCGCCTAGGCCGAGCGAGGCCCTTTAAAAGCCCTTTTCCATTTCACTCGAGGCCATCGCTCGACGAAATACCAAACTTTTCCGACGCTGTCGCCCGCTCGGGGGCAAACAAAAGCTTCGGCTGAAACGAATCCTCGCCCGTCCCCTCGGATCGGCCCTTTCCTGAAACGTCGCGTAAGGGAGGGGCGAGGAGCAGCGATCGGCGCTCTAATACGAGTTCGTTCTCGCCTCTAGAACTGGGAGGTGATGAACACGGCGGTGTTGACCGGTCGGCAAGTATCGCAGGGGATGAAGGTGTTTATCGTGAGCCAAGCGGGAACCGTGGCCGACGTCACCCTGCAATCCTCCTGCCACTCGGAGGACGAGAGTGTGCTCAAGGTACGTGGGTTGGTCGTTTTCGAGAGGGGAAAGAGGTTATACGATATCCTTTTTCACAGGTATCGTCCTCTTGTAGCAGCGTGTACGTGGACGGGACGGAGATACGAGGTTCGAGCAACGCTTCGGTCCTCGTCAAATACGGCACGTACACGGGCCTGGCTAAATTCACAGTTTGGATGCCGGAATTTCCTTTGGAGATGACCGTGGGAGATACGAGATTGAGCCAGATCAAAGGGTGGAAAGTGGCCGAGGAGCACGTAGCGGGGACGAAAAGCAAGCGCAGTTTGAACTCTACGCTCTCGCGATCGAGCGAGCCGAGGACGAGAAAGAGGAGTGCCGCGGAATTGGAGGACACCTCGATGGATATCGAGGACGCGGACGTGATCCTGGAGGAGGACGAGCAGGAAGAGAGATTTCGCGGGAACGATAACTGGGACGCTATTAACTCCATCGATAGGGGGCCGTCGACCAATTGTAGGCTCCGTTTCCAGCAGAGCCCGGTCGAGGTGCACGCGAGATTCCTGGCCACCGACCACGATTCCGGCAGGGTCTCCTATTTCGTGAATCGTCGAACTTGGCTACGAGTGACGGATCTGGTGAACGGGATGCTCCGCGTTTCGGATCCAAGGATCGCCGATCTGTTGCAAGGAAGGATCGTCCAGGGTCGTGGGGTGGGGAGAACGGAAGTGCAGGTTCTTTCCCCGATCACGAGCAAAGTGATCGGCGCGAAGGAGGTACGAGTGGGCAACGATCGAGTGGCGATCACCAGGTTGTCCGTCAGGGTGGTATCCGGCTTACAACTGACCATCAGCCCCGATACCGCTATAGAGAATGGATACGTGGCGGAAACGTCGGTCACGAGAAAGTTGACCGCTCAATATCAGGTATATATATATATATATATATATATATATATACACGCACACACACACACACACACACACAACGCGGCGTTTCTTTCTTATTAAAAATAAATGGAACTCGACGAACCTGAAATTTCTCAATCGTACGATCTATGAAACGTAGGAGGGTCTGTTGGATATAGACGTGGAATTCTCGGACGGTACGAGAACACCGCTGAGAGAGATCGCCGTCAACGACTATCATTTGTTGGTGGAGAGTTTAGATCCGGAAGTGGTGGCGTTCGCCCCGATGGTGGCCTCCCATCATCCGCGAGTGATCGCAGTGGGCGAGGGACGGGGCGATTTGTTACGAGTCAGTCTTCAACTGGCGGATGCCTGCCGTCTGACCGGCAGGAGGTCTGGGAAAGGGTCTCAAAGGGCGACCGCCGCCACCCTTGCCACCGCTTCCGCCAACGTCGAGGTGGACTTTGCCTCGAGCGATCTTCCCAACCGACCCGAATTCGTGCAGAACGACGGAGGTGGAACGGTCGGCTCCCATCATCACAGGGAGAGGAAGACAAGCAGGGGAGAGATGGCGCCCGATTTGCACGACATCTTAATCGGTAAATAGATCCTGTTCCATCCTACGTGGTCTATATGCCTGTGTACATCGCGTATACTTCTTTCGTTCTCGAACGTTTTAGTAGCGCTTCAACTTGATTAACTCATATATATATATATATATCCTCGTTTATCGATTACGAATCGCCTCGATCGCGATAAAAATCGTTTTCTTTTCTTTTTCTCACCGCTTTCTTTCACCATCCTCCGCCTTTCTTCCGTTTTCCCTTTTCGTATCACTTTCGTCGTGCTTCTCGTCATTTTTCTCGTCGCTCTATTCGACCCCTTTCCTCTCGACCCTTGGCAGCGAACTGACAGGCGAAAGACGCGTTTGACGTAGCGTAGACCTGTCAGCGCGCACAAGGTCCATTGCCGTGCATGAGGCTGGTGGTGTGTCGCTTTTCCGCAGACAGGCAGCTGGTGTATACGCGGCTTGCCACAGTAGCTGCCGCGTTCTCTACTCTACCAGTACCGTTTCTCACTCTTCTCCTCTCTCTTTCTGTCTCTTTGTTTTTTGTGCAAAGGGCTACCGCTGAAAGACGAGAACGGGCACGAGCACGAGCACAAGCACGAGCACGAACCTTTGGTGCAGGCACGGCAGCACCGCACCGCTATAGCTAATGGCATGTCTTCAGGAGGTATGGGCGGCGTCGGGATACGGCACCACGGAGGGGCGCGTATGAGTCCGCTCGAGATCGGGATGTACGTCCTTCTCGCGGCCTTCTGTTTCGCCATCGTCGTCTTCGTCGTTTCCTGCGTGGTCTACGCGAGCAAGTTCAAGCCCCAACCGCCGGATTCCCCGTTAGCCGGCTCCGCGCTTCCCGTTCTATCCGGAGCAGCGAGGGCAAGAGCTGCGGCCAACCAGTTGGCGTCCGGGAGAAGACCTCCCAGAGAGTCTACAACGAACGCGCACGATTGGGTATGGCTGGGGAGAGCCACCCTCGAGAGGGCCGCCTGCGGGCCGCAACAGGTATTATATTTATACGAATGATCCATCACGGATACATCTCCCTTTCCTTGGCGAGTGAATTCACATTGGTGGATCGTCAAGAGAGGAGAGAATCCCATTCCGTTCCACCAGTCGTTCCGTTGTTCCAGGTAAGAGTGACCAGCAATCCTCTGGCTGGTGAAAACGAGGGAGAAGGAGGTGAACTGGCCACTTGCTTCGACAATCCGAACCATATCGAGCTACCGTCGGCTGGGCAGCGTAGCAACGGATCGAATGGGCCGATCGATACGACCACTTACTGCAAGAGAGACAAGATGCCGCGAAACAGTTTCGTTGCGAAACAAATGTCGAAGCCGTCCACGGTTGTGTCCGCTACCACGATCCCTACTCCACCATCCATGCTCACGTCCACCGTCACTTCCGCGCGGAATGAGTAATTATCTCAAATTACTTTTTATCCATCCATCTGTTTATTCGTTTATCTTTTAACGAAATAGAAAACTAGAACGTTTGAAATGAACGGTGTATAAATAATCGTAGCAACGACGATATACCGCCACCCCTACCGCCACACGGGATACCCGTGACCGCCGCAGCAATGGGTCCAACGACGACGACGACGACGGCGGCGGCGGCGGCGGCGGCGGCGGCGGTGCAAGGTGGCCCTGTCGGCGCGACGACGGCCAACAACAACGGGAACGAGGATTACAAGCCGCCCGTGCCGCCGCACAGGAACACAGGCGTGATCGTGCGGGTACCGGAAACGCCGAGGAAACACCGGCACAGGGCATCGAGCGGGAGCGCGGGCGTGAACCAGCAACACGGGAACAACAATCAACGGCACAGCAAGCAGATTCATCATATGAAGCCGCATGGTAAAGCTAGAGTTGGTAGCCCGAAAGAAAAGGACGCGGAGGAAGAGGAGTTCGTGGAGCTTGCGAATCACGACGACAACAGGCACGTTACGAAGGACGTGAGGGGAAGGGAGGTGAAGAGGGCGACGATCGTCGGTAATCCAATGTTCTCCTCGTTCTCGACGAACGCGGTCGCCTCCTCGATGAACGTGTCTACCCCGACCGTGGTCTCGTCGTCCTCGTCACCGCCTAACTCCTCTCCGTCCTCCTCCGCCGCCTCCTCCTCCTCCTCGTCCTCCTCCTCGTCCTCCTCCTCCTCCTCCTCCTCCTCCTCGTCCGCGTCCTTGTCCCACGAGCAAGAGGAATCGGTTGCACTGGACGACCTGAACCTGGGCATGGACTACAACCAGATCATGCAGTACTTCGACAATTTGAAAGAGTCGAACGCCTAGGTAAAGGCGTTCGGCCTCGAAGAAGGCCGAGTAGTCAAGATCGATACGAAACCCCGGATCCATCGTTGAGAATGGATTGGAGAGGAGAGGCATCCGGGCCCGGCCTCGTTCTCCGCTTCCTCTCTCGCCGCGTAGCACCGTTTTCGCAATGGAGAACCACGGTGGCCGGGCTTGGGCCACCGCGCTTTCGAAACGACGCTCCGGACGTTTCGTATTCTATAGGCTATAATCTAGTCAGCTTCCTAGCAGCACATCAAGAATATCGCGCAAAAAACGCATCGACACGCGAGCCACACAGAGACATACGAATACACGAATACATGCGAATACACGGGAAAGGAATATCGAAGAGAGAGAGAGAGAGAGAGGGAGAGAGGGAGGGAGAGAGAGAGAGAGAGACGCGAGAGCGCAAGCTATAAGAGGCGCGTGTTCAGTGCGAGTAATCGAGTAATAATACGTAAAGGTAATACGCAACGTTGGACATACGACGTTCTCATACATACACACATACATACACACACACACGTGTATACACACGCAGAGGCTTTAAAAAAGAAAAAAAAGGTGTGATGACCGGTGGCAGGGGTAGGATAGGTAGATCGCGCGCTCGATTCGACCAGCTTTCTTTCTCTTTCCTCGACGATCGATCGATCGATCGACCGCCGATCCTCGCTTCCGCCTCCGTGCGCTATCGATATATATGTATCGATATAGCCCTTTCCTCGCGGCAATCGAACGAAGGCTGCCACGTTCCTGCCATGCGACGGGGCATTCGCGAAAAAGTGGCCGGACAAAAACCCGGGCTCTTTTGTCTCGAGATCGATCCTTTCTGGCCTCAACCACCAATATATATATATATATATATACCTCGTCCTTTTTTATTCGTATTTCCGCGGCTTTTATGTTCATCCGCGCTCCGTCTATCCGTCTATCCGTCGGTTCCTAACAAAAAAAAAGATAAAAACTGTTTTTCTCTCGAAAACTTCTCTCGTTTTCACTCGCTTTATCGTATTATTTTTAAACAATCGCTCGCTCACTCGAGTCTTCCCGACCGTAAATTATCCACCAGTCGAGTGGAGACCGTTATAAGATCGATATCGAGACGAACCGATGCCGGAAACAGGGCCGATTTACTTTTCCAATTTTCGCCGGAGGGAGAAAAAGAAAAATAATAACGTAATAATATTTATTCGATCGTCCGTACGTCGTGATGTTTGTAAATTTCTTGCTTCGTAAGACTGTGTACATATATATGTTATATATATATATACATATATATATATATATATAAAACGCGATCTGAACGCATGTTAATTATGGATTGTAAACAACAGATTTACAAGATCGCAAATTTGTATGGCATATTACTTCGTAGAGCAAACTAATCGGCGCGTCTTTAAAAACCGCTTCGAATAAAGACGGAAACGCGATAAAAAAAGGGCCGCGTGCACCTTTCTATCCATTCGTAAAGCGTTTCCCCCCCTCTACTACTTTTAATCTTTTTCGTTTTGTACGAACACTTTTCCAACAATAATCACTTTTCCAATCACTAAGTAGTATCAAATTCACCTTTTATCCGCTATCATATGTTCTTTACACACACGTGTATATATATATATATACGTATGTATATATACATATGTATGTATATATACATATATAAACATATCTGGAAAAAAAAAAAAAAGAAAAAGAAAAAGAAAAAAAAAACACGAAGGAAAAAAGAGAGTTTCGTTGGAACTAAGAAACAAGAAATCTTTATATTGCGATTCGTCGCGACTATTGACTTATAAATTATTATATCTAATCGAGCTGCGAAGTGGGAAACGCTAATTTCCTTAGAGACGAACTCGAATTGCGGCCCAACACGATACAATTATCGCTTTTAATTATTACACCATCCGCCCCCCATCGATTGGATTCCGCAATTGTGTCCGCGTACGTGGCATCGATCGCGAGTGATCGTTTTAAACGTTTCGCGAGTCGGTGCACGTGCTTCCTCGCGCGAATGCAAGCGCGATCGCATCTGTGCCATCGTTAGTTAGAGACGCGTTTTCGTTCATGTTCGTCTATACACATATATATATATATATGTATACATACACATAAACACAGACACACATACACACACACCTGTATACTTGAGAGAAAGAGAGACTGGACAGACGAGTATGTGTGTGTGAGAGAGAGAGAGAGAGAGAAAGAGAGGAGAGAATGCATTAGGGAGATATGCAAAATACACGCACACCTTATAGCCTTCGTTCTTCCGCACCGATTTGATTTCTTCTTGCGAATCCAATCGTACGTCTCCTTCTTCCCTGCGATCACGTACGTATTTACATAAGTCGGAGCAAACGTACGTAAATATTTTCTATCCGTTTAATATCCGCCGAAAGAAATTCTTCTTTCTTTCGAGAAGAAATCCGAATTTAAAGTCTTTGTTCAAGATCGATAGAATTGATTTTCCTTTTTTTCTTCCCTCCCCCTCCTCTCTTTTGAATTGTGTAAAATGTGTAAAAGAGGATCGAACGATTAGATAATCGAATCGATCAGATGACGCAGGGATACGATACGTAGAGAAATCCACGAAACTCTAAAGGATCACTTTATCTTATATCTAGGCATCTAAGGACTACGTGTCTAAGTATGTATGTATCTGTAAGTTGTGTGTTAGCATGTCAAGCGTGGGATATAGTGATGTAATGCCGTTGAACAGAATGAGAAAAGAGAAAAGGCGCTCGAGTCGGCGTCTAGAGCGTCGAGGCGCTTAATCAACGTGTGGGCCATGCATGCATGTTAACCCTTTGCGTTAAATTAGTCGATAAGTGAGATTGATCTTTTATTTAAATCGCACCTTTAGATATTAAATTCGAATTTAAATTTACATTCCTTTATCTTCAAACAATTCGACAATTTCGAATTGAGAATCCTTTGGATCTCAATTGAGGAGGATATACAGCAAAGGGTTAAAGGATGCTGCAGACAACGTAACGATACCCCGCCGAAAAAAATCTAGTCTTATAGCGTAACTAATGCATTAATTATTAAATATTAATAATAAACGCGAAACATCGGCGATCTACATTGCCTTTCGCCCGACTACTACACGTATCCTCGAATCGTCTGGCGGGGTGAAGTGGTGGCGCCGTATTCGCAGCTCTGCCCGTGGCCATTCTTTCCCTTTTCCCTCGAGGAGCATCTAGAAGACGACTCCTCGCCCATCCGAGATGGCGGGACGTTAAACGAATCAATCATATCGAGTACCGTGAGTGAGAGACGCGCTAATTACTCCTTAATTAATCATACGCCAGGGAATCCCGTCCTCGTCGGGCGGAGTCGAAAAGTAGGACGAGGAATCCCACGCAGAGCCGGAAATAAATAGTATTTACGATAGAAAATAGTGGAGGAGCTTGCGGAGCTTGTTTCGCGCGAAACGAACGCTGTTTAATGTTCGCTTATCGCGATGTTAAAAAAGAGAAAGAAAGAAAGAAAGAAAGAGAGAAAGAAAATAAGCGAAACCGCCCCCGATTCGCCATTACACTATCAACGTACAAACGATCTTACAGTTACTATTTTTTACTTAGAATACTATTTCCTCCAGCTCTGGCTACGGCCAAAACATTGTATATACACGCGCAACTCCTTATTTTTCTCGTTGAAAAATCGCAAAAAAAAAAAAAAAAAAGAAGAAGAAGAAAGAAAGAAAAAAAGAAAGAAAGAAAAATAATAATAATAATAATAATAATAAAATTAAGAGATACGACGACGTTCCTTGGTTCGCTTTCTACAGCTTTATCCGTTTCGTTCGTTCGATCGTTTTTGGAATGCCTCTCGCGATCGTTTCAATCATGATCGTGAATTGGTGGATATAAAATTATATGAAAGCATGAAAGCATTTTGCAATTTATAGCGCCGAATTTTATAATAATAATACTCTCTCGAGGAGCTTTGTTTAAAACAAAATTCGCTGATCCTCGAGACGAAAGCAATCGCAGGGGATTGCCCTGTTTAAATCGAAACTGCCGGTCTCTCTTTTCTCCTTTTTTTATTTTTGATAAGTTCCCATCGATCAGGGAGGATTATATTATAAATATATAAATATATATATATATATATTTTATATTATAAATATATAATATATATATATACATATTATATATATATATATTATATATATATATATACATATATTGTAATAGAATATCGTCGCAATGCTGACTCTGCATTCACACACATTCCTCAGACATGATGTCGCTGTATCTACGTTAAGTGTGATAAATGCGGATAAAATAGAATACGAATGACGAGGCGTCGACGGCAATGACGGCGACGGCGACGGCGAAAAAGACACGACGAAGATGGCGATGACGATCGCATCCACGACGACAATTCCAAATAATCGACGATGCTGTTGCGAATCACTATCTTCTCGCTGATCTCTCTATTTATTATTCTTCTAGCTGGCATGGATTTATCCGTAAAATGCGATAGGAAGTTTGTACTTATCGATTTCTGTATTTATTGTAAAGTCTGTATTTATTGTATTACAAAAATGATTATCCTTATTCTATCACGATCATAATCATCGTTGCTGTTATTGTTATTGTTATTGAGATTGTTGTTGTTGCTGCTATTGTTGTTACCGCTGTTTTCGATGTATTTCGCCTCGTCGTTGGGGTTGCCGTCGTGGTGAACGTCGCCATCGCCATCGGTATCGGCGTAATAAACGATACGCTAATTAAACAATAAGATACGACTATCGCCTACTCAATGTACAATATGTAGTATTTACCTGTTGTTACCACCAAACCGTCATCAAAGATATATAAAATATTGTAATTGTAACACATCGGTGTTGCTCCAATTCTACTCCAACTCCACACCTCCATTTTTAACGAATGAAAATACGAATTTATAGTTCGAAAAGAGGTAAGTAATAGCGCATTACTTATCTAACAAGATTTTTCGCATTGATAAAATGGGAATAGGATAGAGGAAGGAATAATAAATAATTATAAACGAATATATTAAGAACATTTATTTATTTTTCATATAATTAAATATTCATACATTTATTTATACATTTTTAAATTAAATATATTCATTAAACCATTTTCTGTCGTATTTCGAAATCCAGTTATTGCAACCGAGCATATTATTTTGAATTATGTATTTCCAAGTCCATGGGTTTTGATTTTCTTCTTCTGTTTTTTTCTTTTTCGCTTCCATTTTATCCATAATTTCTTGATTAACTGCCTTAGCGTCAAATGGCAGCCTTTTCGCAATATTTTTTAAGATATTTTTAACCTAATGAAGTTATTTAAAATGTCATATTTATATTAAAATAATTGATGAAAAATTAAATCGTTAAAATATATATATTATATACCTCGAAATATTCAATGTTTCCTCCAACTTCTATAATAACTTGTTTCGCTTTTACCGGAGTAGCGTAATGATCTATATTTCCTTTACCAGAACCCATTCGTGATCCATGACTCTGTACAATATATTTTTTATTAAATTTTAGTTCTTTTTATATAAATTTCAGCAAATCTACTTATTATTTTATATCAACTAATGTAATATATATATTTGTACAAGAACCTTCATAGTTATTGGTTGCCAAGGGCTAGGCACTCTCCATATTGCAAACACTTTATTATAATCTATATTTCTTAAAATTGTCATACGGATCATTTCAAAGTGATTAAATTTCATTCTACCACCACCAGTCGCCTAAAAATATATCTTTTTATATTTGATCAATCGTATGGATAATTTTTTTATTTCATGATTTATTCTCTTACTATTATACCATACTTACTATTATACCATATTGTTTATGTAAAAGGGTATTATGATATAATTCTGGACCACGCATTAATCTCAATTTTTTCTGCATTTTGAAAGGTCTTATAGAAGCTGGATACTGAGGTACTTTTAACACAACTCTGAGCCTTTTACGTTCAGGATATTCGACATCTGCAAAATATGAATATGTAATAAATATATCTTTTAAACTTAATTCTTTTTATATTAAATTATAAATTTGGAATACCCATTTTAGGTACTGGTTTAAATGATTTTACTCCAACTGCTGGTGCCGATTTAAATATAGAATATGCTGCAAAAATATAAACATTAATAAAAACACAAGTTTTTTTAAAGAGAGAAATAACGATAGAAAGAAATAACCATTATAAAACTTACGCGACAGCAATAGTTTAGTGATATTTTTATAAATTTGCATTTCTACGATGATTATTAAATTTTATTTTATTATATATATTTTATTGTGAAAATATTTAAATATTTTATTATTTTCTAACCTTTATAACCTCAAACGTCTTTTATATATTAAATGTCGGCTTGATATTGAAAGTGTAACACTTCTATATTAAAGTTTAATAACTTTAATAAAATAATATTATTGATTTGCTTAACAAATTTTTATATATTTTCCATCTTTACGAATTCTAAAATAAATATACACATAAATATATACATAAAGACCAAAAACTATTCTTAAAATTACCAATATATTCACAATAAAAACACTAGATATATATAATAAAAAAAATCATCATTGAATAAATTTAAATCAGTATTGCCATATCAAATTAGTCATAAAATATTCAGAAATTTTATATTTTTATAATAAAGAATATAGATCCAATTATATATTAAATATATTATAAATAATATAATATATTAATAAATAGATATAATATCGTAATATTTAAATGAGTTTCTTATTTAATGAATTTCTTCCCAACACAAGATCTTTTATTACGGTTATATGCCATAAATATATTTTTATATAATAAGAAAAGTAAAGAAATTATTAAAAATGACATCAAATTTTTGGAAATTTTTGTCCAAGTGAATTTCGAAAGAACGAAAATTTTAGATAAAAATTCGATTTTGTATTAGGAGGACATAACTTAAAAGGAGTTTTTTTACATTTATCATATATGTATCGTACTCATTTTTTGACCATTTTTCTTAACGTTGCCATTTCTTTTACACCTTTAAAGCCTTTTTTTTCAGAATTTAAATAAATTTAGATGAAAGCTGTCATTTTTAGTCCGTTTCTTATCATTTTTTTTAATTTTTTAAGAATTCAAGAATCCATTGAGTACTGTATTTTTATTATTTGAAATATCTCGATTGTTTTTAATAGCCGATTACGTAATATATTATACCGGATGTCCGTATAGTATTATCTGATATATCACGCTTATTTTTGGAAATATTAAAAAATGTTTCAAATAAAAGTTAAATGGTTTTGAGAGGGATATATCTTGTTTTTATTTATTTTTTTATATATAGAAGCGTAAAGGATTTATTAAAGTGAATGTTGTTTTTTTAAATAAAAGTATACACTTTTTAATACTCCAGCTGATGTATCCTGGCATTCTTTATAAAAAAGTATTAAGACATATATAGCAAAAAACTTATAGTTTAGAAAATAATTAAATTTAACTAAATATCTTTTAAACTAATTGTTTTTCACCATAAATGGTCCTATACATTTTTATAGAGAATGTCAAGATGCATAGATTAGTGCATTAAAAAGTATATAATGCTATTTAAAAAAATAAAGTTGGACTCGATAAGTTTTTTATGAGTTTATCTATAAAAAAATTGAGGACACCAGAAAATAGCCCTTTTAAAACCATTCAATTTTTATTCCAAGCATTTTTTAATATCATGGAAAATAAACGAGATATTGAACGAAAAAGATTAATATCGAAATTCCTTAATGGAAGAAAAATTTTTGTCCAAAAATTCGATTTTATATTAGGAGAACATTATAGGAAGACGATCGAAAAATTTTTCCAAGAAATGATGTCAAATTCTCGGAATCTCTAAATTTTTTGGAAAATGACGTCAAATTCTTAAAACTTTTAAAATTCTAGAAAATTAATATGAAATTTTTTATATATTTTTCAGGATTCTTAGAAATGACATCAAACTCCTGGGATTACCCAAGGTCTCGAACAAGATTGAAATTTTTGGCCAACAATACGATTTCGTATCAGGAGAATAAAAGTTAACAGGAGATCGCACGAGAAACTTTTCCAGGAATCTTGGCAGTTCTTGGAAATGAAGTAAACACATTTTTCAAAACACATATTGAACACACTACACAATCATAATTATAAGTTCATATAAGTTATATATACTTAAATAAATTGATAATTATAAAATATGTAACTTAAATTGTAAATTATATTCAATAAACATTATTTTTTAATAAACGAATGACCTTATTATTTAAAAAACCTTATTCCTACATTCCTTCCAGTCCTTTAGATTTAAGTAAATTATTAAAAAATGATTCCTAAAAATAGAGCTTCGAAAGGTAAGTATATATAAGGTAAGTATAAATACAAAATAAGTATAATCTCCTTTTTCAATTATATTCTTCTGTTAAAAAGTAGAAATTTAGAATAAAGTTTCTATTACAACATTAGTTTGTTTTCAAACATTGGAGTGTTTATTTACATTTTCAATGTTTATTTACATTTTCAATGTTTATTTACATTCGGGGTTTGTTTATTTACATTTTCCAATGTTTATTTACAAAAATTTTCGAAAATTTTCAAATATTTGTAAAATACTTACCTTTACTTACCTTTATATACTTACCTTATTTTAAAGATGATTTTTCAGCGAAAAAACATTTTTTTAAACATTTTACTTAAATCTAATTATAGAATTTAATATACTTGCCTGTTTTATACTGATTTTTCAGCATAGAAGAAAAAGTTTTGATTTGAACCAAAAATTTGATTTTTTAACAGGAGAATATAGTTGATAAGAAGTCGAAGAATTTCGGCAATTCTTGGAAATGAAAAAAAATGTCAAAAAATTGGTAAATTTAGGAATTTTGGGATTAGGAGAATAAATAAAAACTATTTCACAAAAATTGATGTCTTTATTTATATTTTAATTTTTTACATTTACATTTACATTTACATTAATCTACATTTTTAATGTTTATTTATAAAAATTTTCGAAATTCACGTAAAATATTCACTTCTGCTTGCCTTAATATACTTCTTCCATTTTGAAGATGATTTTTCTGCAACAAAAAATTTTTTAAACATTTTATGCAAATCTAATTATAAAATAAAATATACTTACGTGTTTTATTCTTACCTTTTATATATTTACCTTTTAAAGATAATTTTTTAGCATTAAAAGCTAAAGAACTGAGAATTGACGGTTGTCGCCATCTATTGAATG
This sequence comes from Apis laboriosa, assembly GCF_014066325.1. NCBI lineage: Eukaryota > Metazoa > Arthropoda > Insecta > Hymenoptera > Apidae > Apis > Apis laboriosa. Next base: position 780,253 of record NW_025222728.1, read on the forward strand.
TCAAAATTTCCTTTTAAAAATACTTAAAAGATATTGCTAGTCTTCAATTCTTATTCTTTCTGTATTTCATATTTAAAAAGATCTTGTCTTTAAATTTGAAGAAATGGAACTGATTCTCAATTTTATCTCTATCTTTCATTTTTCACTGTTCTTTGTTTGTTCATTCTAATTATAAATCGATGAAAATACATTAAAATGATGTTAAAATAATGTTCTGATGTATCTGAAACATGAAATAAAATAATGTATTAAATGTTGAATCTATTTTGTATCTTATCTGTGGTTTAAATATTTTTCAAAAAATATAAGAAATAAAGAGATAAGATATAAGATATACATATATATGTATGCGATATAAAAATATAAAATAATTTATATAGAATAAAAATATGAATATACATAGAAAATATATTTATAACTTGGTTTTATTTTGTTTCTCTAAACTACAAAAAATGTCCCTAGATAGAAAATGTACTAAATACTTATACTAAGTATAAACTCGACTCTCTATGAATAAAAGATTACTGATTTAATGTAGAAACAGCTGATTCGAATCTGTGTGTCAAAAGATTCCAAAAAAGTATGTGTTATTATTTATTTTTCATATATCTGAATTTGAATGACTTAAAAATTGTAAAATAATCAATATTGAACAAAAATATGTGTTGCCGATACAAAAATTTTCAAAGAAATGAAGTCTTCTGGCGAATTGTATTGTATTGCATACATTTTAGACTTTGTTCTTGTATTAGATCATGCCACCTGTAAATTGTTATTATAAAATTTCTATTAGCAATTAACAATGGCAGATACTGAGAAAATGTTTGTTTGCTCTTCGTTTGGATGCAATATGGTAATAAACGAATTTATTTTTTTTAAAACTAAGATTTTTTTTATTTTTTTTTTCCTTTAATATTTATTATTCGTTAACATGAGATCCTAATTTTTGATATATATATCAAATAATAATAAATAGTTTTTTTATATATTGTGACAGAGTTTTACAGATGAGGATCAGTTATTGGTTCACAAGAAAAAACATGACATGATATTAAATCTTGGAAACAGTTCTAAGAATACTGGTTTTGTTGGTAAAGATTAATTTTAATTGAAATAATTTTAACAATTTAATTATATTCTAAAACAAAGATAAAGAACTAAAAAATATTTATATACATTATATATAGCAGACCAAACACCTACGCCAACACGTTTCATCAGAAATTGTGAAGAAGTTGGATTATTTCAAGATTTACAAAATGTAAATCCTTTTGAAGAAACTTTTAGAAGAGCAGTGGAGTCAGGAAATACTGGTACTCTTACGGTACCAGAGGTAAATAATAAAATAATTAAAATATATATAAATACCTATTTAATATTGATTTATAATCTAAGTATTTCTTTTTAGGCTGGACTTACAGATGATACTTTACACACACCTCATATATTTCCCCATATTGCAGACGTATTATCTAGTAACAATCAAATGTTATCTGAAAACTCTGTGCCAGAATGTAGCAGCATTTCAATTGAAAAAAACACAGAAGGAAAAACTACCATTGATAGTGAAGTTTGTACTCCTGTGAAACTTACCGAAACGGAAGAGCAAACTTTGTTAAAAGAAAAATTTGAATCAAGCGTTGAACGAAACGTAACATTAACAGAGAATATTATTGATCAAGTTACGCATACACCAATAATATCGAAAGTTTTACAAGAACAATCCAATTCGCAATTGTAAGCAAAAAATATAGAATTATTTGTTCATTATCTTTTAATTAAAAATTAAGTAAAACAAAATAAAAAATTAAAATTAAATTCTTATAAAGGTCGTTTAATGGTGAGGAGGTTCAATTGTTGCTAAAAACAGCCGATGGAAAATTAATGCAATTATCGGCGATTCCACTTTGTGATTCTGTTGACACGACAAACGTACAATCTTTGAAACAACAAACAGTTGTTATAAAAACAGAACCTCTTCTGCAATGCAATACAAGATTACAGTCCAAAAAACCAGCTATTTCTACACTATCTCTAGCAAAAATGGTATTTTATTGTACGATTTAGTATATAATTTAAATAAAATTTTTTAATTTTAAAAATTAATGTTTCTTGTATAATTATATAGAAATTAAAACAAACTTTAACAAAAGCTACCGGTTCGCAAAATCAAAAACCTAATGGTAATCTTCGGAAAGATGAATTAAATAATGCGAAAAGAGAAAATAGGAGTAAAACGATAGAGGATCAATTGAAAAAAAAAGAAATTCTTGAACGTAATCGTGCTAGCTCCATGAGAGCAAGAGCAAAAAGGAAAGCGTGGATACAACAACTTGAAAGAACGGTCACTAATGTAAATGAGACTAACGTAGCACTCCAGATGGAAATAAAGGTTTTACGAACGGAGGTTGCTAAATTAAAAACGCTTCTATTGGCTCATAAAGATTGTCCGGTTACAAAAGCAATGCAAAAAGGTAATTTGAATAATATGAAAATAATTCCTCAAATTTTATTGTCCATTCATATATTTTTTACAGGAAATGGTATAATACTCGGCCCAAAAATAATATCTGTAAATTCAGATGCTATAACCAGTCCAATTCCAGTGACTTCAACAGTGAAAAGATCTACTTTTTCTTCCACGGAAGTGCCTATTATGCCAAAGAAAAAATTATCTTTGGCACCATCAAAAAATCCTATAATTTTTCCAAAAGTAGATTGCAATACAAATCTATCGATTCCTAATACCACGTTAATTAAAACTGTACCTACTCTGAAGATTATGAGTGTCAGTCAACTCTTAACAGAAAAGGAAGAAACAAAGCCAATTTTTATCATGCAAAATCCAATAAAAAAAATAGAAAATTCCACTAGACAAATAATTCAAATAAATCCTAATTACGAGATTGATCAAAGCGCATCAAAGAATAACGAAACCTGAATGTGATAAAAGACAAACATTGTGCGATAGTCGTTAAATGATTATTTTGGTAAGAAAATGACATAGAATTAGAAATATAAGTCGATATGTGTATAATGTAGATATTAAAATGTTGCGCGTTGAAATTAAATTAAGTAAATTTTGTAATGTTGGTATTGAATTACTGAATTGCTTCTGGAAGTTAAAATTTTGCTTAAGTTAGGAATGACAATCAGTGCGAGAAAGATCAAAAGGAGAAGGGAAGAATGTGCAGATAATTTTGGCTATACTTTAATAGTTGAAAAATAATATATGGAGAATTTTCTATTTTCATAGTTTGGTAATGTGAATGATACTCCATATCCATGTGTATAAATCTATGAATCTTGTATTTTTTATTTATTATAATAAATCCAATATTTTCTTGCAATGCGTTTACATTCTTTATTTTATCTAGTCTTGCCATTTTATAAAGGTAACAACATGTATTTATTATTATATATTCTTCTTTCCCTTTTTATCATATAAATATTATAAATATAAATATATTACAAGTTTATTATGTCAATATAAAATTATACAATCATATAAATTGTAAAATTATAAAGCCTTCTCATACATCAAATCAAACAGTTTTTCCCCCTATATCGGATGTTAGAAGTCTCACGATGATTCTGTGACCCTCGGGCCCTTATCAGTTCTCCGTCCAGTCGTCTAACAATTCTACACCGGACAGGAGAATGATAAGGGGCTTTGGGCACGAAACGCCTCGAAACTCGAGGCTACTAAAATCTTCTTTTACTCAATAATATCCATCATGTCCAATCTGTATACGATTCCTGTAGATTTTGAAAAAGGATACTATTTTGCTGATCTTTCGAGTATTGATTTCCTTCTTGTGACATCGTTTCCCTTTTTCTTCGTTATCATCTTCTTTTTCCCCTCGAATGAATAAATGGTATTGATAGAAAGAAGTAATTGGTCATCTTTTTCCATTCTGAATAGTATCCATTTTATCGCGTAATTTTATCTAATCGCTGGAAAAATTTATGTTTATCCTCCGATTACATAAAATGTGCCGAGTTAGCTCGCGACCGATCTCATATTTTGTGAGCGAGTTTATGTGTCTCTCTTATGGTGGGATATTACAACGGTCAAAGAAAGATAGCGAAACCATGCTGAAAAAGGCCTGTTACTTTTTCGACAAATAAGATTTCCGTCCCTTGAGTCACACCAGTGACTCACACGCCCAGAACACAACGAACCAAGTGAGATGTAACTGAATTATCGGTTACTCGGTAAATACCAACGGTTTTCCTACATCGATAAGCCGGTTCGACAGAAGAAACGAAAACATTCTTTTCTTATTTCAATTTATCATTCACGAGAAAAAAGAATTCCCCTATTTCATCTATATAGAAACATAAGTCGAGGGAGATGCCAAGAGATATAATTATAAATCAAAAGAAAAGAGGATCGATTTTATATATGATCGATATTGTTGTATTAAAAGAAATGAAGAAAGTGACTCGAATTGAATCATTGCCATATTTATAAATTTTTCTAGAAAACGATATGAATTATATATTATAAAATATAAGTAACATAAATAATTCGATCGTAAAATGAAGTGGCACTAATGTTTGTTTGGTGCAATGATTCAAACGAGTATCAAGCGTTACTCGTGATTCCAACGAGGCATATCATTCTTAGAACCCTTAATGCTTCCACGTTTCCCGCTTCCAAGTTGTGGACGGAAATAGATCATGTCGCCCCTCGCGAATACCCGACTTTTACGGCCCTGAATCAAACTCGTATGGCTATTATACAACAAACGCAATCTTCTAACCTTGGTCCAGACAGAGCAGTTTCTTTTCGATGCCCGCAGGAAATCATGGATTGTGATCGTACATTCTGCGAACAACGCTTTTAATTCTCGATAGATATTAGAAAACGTGGTCTTGATCAATTTTAAAACCTCGACGAATTATCTTTTAAAACATTCCACTTTTATACAAATAATGAGCTTGACTTCTTTTTTTTTGTGTGTGTGTGTGAGAAAAAACAAACTAATAACTAATGTTTTCGAGAATATATAAATAATTTTACGAAACGTTCACCTCGCACGAACATGTGAAATTATATCCAAATATGACGATGAAGAGCTAAAAAATTAAAAAGTATATCATTTTCTTCTAAATATGAAGAATAATGTTACTTGGGCATTTCCGGGAAATACCGGTGGTAAAGAGATTATCCTTTATGGGGTTTCCAGCGATCAACGGCCCGTGACTTAATTAATATCGATCTCATTGACATCAATTTGTCGTAGTAGCAGTAAATTCAGAAATCAGTAGTCAGACGCGAACGCGACCTACTTATCTACTTCGCTAGATTTTCTTTCAATTTTCTCCTTGATTTTAACAACGTTATCTAAATATTGTATAAATGTTTAAATATTATCACATCTTGTTTTATATTAATTTGTTGAAAAAGACTTTACGTATGTCTTTTTTAAAATTGATTTTAAAAGATTAACATTATCGAAAATAAATATTTCTAACCGTATAAAATTATCTTACAAAGTTCAATAGTTCAATAGTTGTAGTAACCCACGTACATACATGCGTTATTTTTCTTAGAAAAATAAAAAATAATTATATATTTTCTCCTAAACTCCTTAACAAATCCTGCTTTAAAGAGGTTAATCTGAAACTGACTACAAGGTTCTGGTAGTCAAATACTACTTTCCTAGATAAGCACGCGTTATCTATTAATCCACGCAATATACGTATATATAGCTTCTAAAATTGCCTTGATATTTTAATCTCGTACAATCGCTTTTACATATAAAAAATAATATATAACAATTCTCCACATTAAATCATTAAATAATTTTCCATCGATATTGTGAAACTTTCCGATCGAATTATTTGATCGAATTGATAATGTAGCGTTGATGAAAATAAAAATGTGTATTCTAAACAAAGTAACAACGATTCAAGATGTCACAGAATTCTTTCGTAAAGTTCCAGAAACACGTGTCAGGCCACGTGTTTTCTAATTTGTAATTTAACAAGAGAAGAACTTATTTATAAATTTGAAAAGAAATTATTTTTGAAGATCATATATGATCAAATGCACGGCATGCAATAATACGATTGTTTATATTCTTACTTTCTTTTTCGGAACGAACCTCATAAAAATTCACATACTGCCGACTTTTCCTTTGTTCCATGCCGCGGAATTCTTCTATTTCCGAAAACAAAGTATATCACGAAAAAACATTAGAAACAAAGAAAAGAAATTTTAAAATCGTCGTTAATTTTTCAACGAGATAATTAATAAGAAGAATATGTAAAGAATATGTAAACGACAACGAAACAGTGGACCGAGAAAGAACGTTATTATCCTTAACCAAGAAAAAAAATAAATGCTAATGAAACATTCTTTTCGAAAGAATTTAGTAACACATATATACGTGTCAGATAATGAAACCATGTACTAACGAGATAATGATAATGAATGTGCGCGATTATACGAAAATATCGGTGAAATGAAATAAACGGCGTGCAGGGAGACAACCGCGTGATTTTACGCCCCTGGTCTGAGACAATATGTGGTCCGATAGCCTTGAGACATAAGTCTGCTTCTTTTTATTTTTATATCTGACCCGAGACAACGACATTCTTTCGCGGTAAAATCGGTTCTCTTTTCCCTCACGATCACGCTCCTCGAAGCCCGCCACCGCGAATGTCCGATAAACGCTTTACGAAAAAAAACGACTACCTCGTTCACTGGCTCACGCGCTACTGACACTACTACATCACTCGACGGATCTCATTTTCTCGGTTGATCAACGAACAAACAGACCGCCACGCGACAATACACTCGGAAGATGCCGAATAAGTTTCTAACCTCCTATCCCATGCAGACTGGTCTTTGACCGGTCACATGGCGCGAACCGGAGAGCGACCGATCGATCTGCGTCCAAAATACCCCGTACTCTGCTGCTCTCCCTCTAGCTTCCCTTCCTCTCACTCTGTCTGTCGCTCGGCTGCTGGCTCGTGTCTTCCTCGCGTTTCTCCTCGTCGTCGAAAATCTCTCTACGCGTATTTTCTCCACGTTTCCACCGAAAATCTGGTTAAACGAAAATGCACACGCTCCTCGGCAAATAGCACGATGCGCGTAGTATGTATCTAGTTCGAGAATAAGCCGCACCGCGAGGAAACACAAGCTGCGAGTATCTTTTTTTCTCCTATTCTGGCTGTAACGCGTGCAAGAGAGAGAGAACTCGAACGCAGCACAGAGAGAGCCAATCGTCGAGGACCCACGTAGTCGGATGCTGATGTAACGGAACCGGGGATTGGTCGCCGCGTACTCTCGTCGCAATGCTCGTGAATCATCGAAAGATATCGATACCAACGACGAGCACGCGTCACGAAATGTGTCTCGCGCACTACTGAGCCATTCTACGATCGGATTCGGACTTTTCGGGCCGGTCACTCTTCGCCAAACGCGAGAGGGGAAAGAAGCGAAGGCGGTTGCCTCGCTTCAGCTCCCGTTCCTCGTCTCTGTCAGGCACACGCGTGGCGCCATCTTTGAATTTCCCTCTCTTTCTCGCTTCTCCCCTTCTCTGTTGCTCTGTACAACCTCTCTTCTCCTCGCGCCCCGATCACGCTCATCTCTTTTGCGCGCGCTTCCACAGATGCTTCGGAAGGCACCCTGTACTCGAGCCATCTCTTGGATTTTGATTTTTGATTTTCCCATGGAATCTTCTGAATTTTCATTGGAGGAAAGAAGACGCTCGACGAGGCAAGAATTTCAGAGAGAAGTGGATTCTGCGGCGAATGGCACGTGCTTTGGGCGTCGTGTGGAGGAAAGAGGAATCCCATTGATTCTTCCTCGGCGTGAGAATCTAAAAGATTTACATCTATGAAATAAATTTCATATCGCGACGCGTATACGTTGCGATTTTAGTTCAAGATTTTTTTTTTTTAAATAGAAAAGATTTTCGGGAGAAAGGAGAAGGATGAGGAATCGCGCCAAAGAGGCAAAAGAAAAATAAAAAAGAATAAGCTTTTCATTCGAATTTACCGGCTATCGTTTCGCGTGGATACTGTGACTATCCCATTCGCGGTTTTAATTACGTATTTAGACCGAACTTTTCCCTCTTTCCGATGATGTCCTTTCGAGCTAATTAAAAACCGCCTCGAGTGTCTCTCTTAATTCTGATGGAAGCTCGCCAGAAGTTTGCTTTTCATCTTGGAGATCGCGTTCCTGGCAATAAAGGGGTTGCTACGACTACTTAAGCGCACAATTGATGGTAAAAATCGCAGCCAAATATCCGAATACGGATGCAAATACAGCCGCCAGGCGCAAGAGGCGGAAAGAGGTGGAGAGAAAAGGGGGACGGAGATAGGGGTTTGACTTTTTTCCTCTTTTCTTTTTTTTTTTTAACTGACCCAGTGAAACGGATTCAAGGATCTTGGACAAATTAGCGGATAAATTAGAAATCGTTCATGGAGGAGGGAGGGAGATAGAAAAAAAAAAAAAGTAGAAATCGAGTCCAAGTACAGGCTAAGTACAGTGAAAAGTTAACCGAGAGGGTGGAAAAGCAGATACTAACACTGGAACGAAGTGACTCGATATCGGGGAGTGTCTCGGCGTTAGCCCCGAATTAATTCGTTGGGGCGGCTGGGGGATTCTCCATTACCAGCGTGGAACGAGCAGCAGTAAAGTGTTCCGCCTTAAAAAGAATACCTTCACCTCCGTCTCGTCTCGTCTCGTCTCGTCCCGAGGAATTGCTCCTTCCTACTTTGCCATCCTCCTTTCTCTCCTCGAGCTCTCTCTCTTTCTCCCCCCTCCATCTTCATCCCTTGCTCCTCTTCCTCGTTCCACCGACAGCAAAACGAATTGTCTGAAAAAAATTTGAAAGAATACCCTGCGCGTCTAAACGAGCATTAAACGGTAGAACAGTCCGTTTCCACGATATTCACGCGCCACTCGACGACGACAATTTGCGAGCTGTCGAAGGCTGGAGTGGGCGGGAGTATGGCCAAAAATATCCCGCGACGTTCAACTCGATCCCTCCTACAATTAATCGTTTCACGATTTACCAGCAGAGAGAGAGAGAAAGAGAGAGAAAGAGAGAGAGATTTAAATTACTTTTGTCGTGGGTTGTTCTTCGGCCAAGCTTCCGACGTGCATTACATTCGACTCACGCGATAAAGCGCAGAAGCCCCAATGAAACTGGACCAAGTGAAAAGGAAATAAGATTCAATTAAACGAGACAGTTAATTGGACAATCTTCTTCCCCTATTTACGGGGGAAACCTTGCGGGCTCGAGGTTGGCTCGTTCGACATTTGCAACGGTTAATACACTGGTAATTACAACTGTCGCAATTACCACGTAGTCTCCTCATCGGTTGCCTCCTATTTGGAAAATCCAGAGATTCGTCCAAGGCTTCCTTGAACGATCGATCCCCGATAGCGTTAATACCATAACGGCAAGTTCATCAGGAAGAACTTTTCTGGCTTCTGAAAAATAACCGATTACTCTTGAAATATTTTTTCCCCGATATCGATCATGGCTGATGCCAATTCCCGATCGTTCCTTCTATGGCGGTGTAGCATACAGATGATTCAGACCAAGAATCCGTATTTAAGAAGGAAATAACGTTGTCCATGGGCACACGTGTCGCACAAAGGCCGATCTCCAAGTGCCTAGGCAACTACCTCGTCTACCTCGTTGCGGCCACTGCGAACCATAGCTGGCCTGACGTTCCATAAGTGTCGGACTAATTATATTCCATGGCCGGTGACCTTCGCTCGTGCCAGCTGTTTTCTAGATCTGTAAACGCACGAGAAAAACGACACTGGTTAATACCTTGTGTGTCGGATTTTGTCCGCGTGAAAATTTATTGAGGTTTTCTTTTTCTTTTTTTTCTTTTTCTTTTTTTTTGAAATTCGAACGACAAAGAAGAAGAAAAAAAGAAGGGAAGACAAAAAAGAATCGAAAAAAGACAAGACAATTGATCGAGAGAGGAGCGGAAGAATATTCAACTCTCTTTTGAACTCTGTTTTAAAAGAATGGAATGGAAGTACGGGGAACGGGAATCGAAAGCATGCGATTCAGATCGACACGAGTCTGTTGTCGTTGCGTTTCGAGGCCTTTCCGAGATAATACTTGGAAAACGATTTGAAACGGCGCGATGACTGATGCGATTGAAAATTTGCAAGAGTGAATATGCGGTGAATATTCGCGTCGCAGGGGACAGAGAAGAATAGTGGCGAGAGAGGAGGAAGAGGAGGGACAAGAGGAGGCCGCATTGAAACATTGTGGACGAGATAAGGCCGGAATTTTCAGCGCGGATAAATGTAAAAACTCGGGCTACTCGGTGTTCTCGTTGTAATAATCACGAATGGGGAAGAGAAAGCTTTTAATCTTCCGCGTATAGGTTTCGAAAGACGGGGAAGGAAAAAAGTGAAAAAGAGAAAGAGATCTATGACCGGGCGAGATTGGTGTGAAGGGAGCAACGAGGGGTTGGAAAACGAAAAAAAAGGAAGGAAAAAGGAAAGAGAGGGGAAGAAAGGGAAAAGAAAAAAAGAACGGAGAACAAACAATCGTTAACCGTATTTACATAATGTTTCAACGGATCGTGAATATCGCGTGGCAGTATGACCGTGTTGCACCCTGCTCATTTTAATTAACCTATTCTGCTTTTCAGCCACCAGCTGGAAATGTAATTATTTAACTTTCGGCGCATCTTCCATTCGCTTTCCCCCGCTGAATAATTAAACCAACTTTTTTTCTCGACGCGCGTTTAGCGTACGCGCCGCTCTCTGTTTGCACCCTAGATTTCCACTCTTTTCCCCCTCGTTTTCCCCCGACGAAATTCGCCAAAACCAATAGGAAACCGAGCCGTGAAACATGCGCCAATTATCCGATAATTATTCCACGTTGATCCGCGATAAATAGGCTTTCATCTTGACGTATCTCGTCGAGATGAAATACAAATCAAGATGTAACACGAGAATCTCCGAGGAGAACCGAGTTTCCAACTTTCCAACAGGAATTTCTTTTCGAGCAGAAGGCAACCGATAAGAAATTGAAGGAACCGTCGTTAAATCAAAAAAAAAAAAAAAAAAAGTTAATAGTTAAAACATTTCCAAAAAGCGAAAAAAGATCGAGGAAAGATTCATCTTCAGGGTGTGGTGTGTTTCGAGAGTTGGAGGAAGCAGGAAGGTCAAGGTTAAACTTTGAACACCATATGCACATATTATGGGTACAATTTCACCCCGCTGCGTGTTTCTTTCTCACTTTGTCCGCTTCCCCCCTCCCCTATTCTGTTCCCTTCTCTTTTCCCCATTCTTACTCGTTTCCGCCTGTCATCCCCTCCTTTTTTTCTTCTTTTTACTTTTTTTATTTTTTTCGTCCTCTCATTCGTTTCGACAACATCTCTTTCTCGAAAGGAGGATGGAATCTATCGAAGCAGACATAGGTGGTTCTTCGTATATATCCCTTGTTCAACCGGACCGAGCTTCTTTTATTCGTCGTTTTCTATTTACGGTGTACGCTATGGTCAATCTTCGGGGACGTTGGAATGACAAGGCTACTTGGCCGGTATCCCTGTAGTATACCCTGTGTAATCTTTTTTTATTCAGCCCTCGTGCTAGTTTCGAGGATGGATGGGAAAGAGGAGTGACTGTAAAATGGCGAAGCAACTTCGGGAGAGAAAATTAATTTCACGTGCATCGAAAAAAAAAAAAAAAAAGACGATTTCCTCTTTATCTTTAGCGAAATTACTTGTTACCGATCGATCGTAAATTTTAGAACAAGACTTGGAACTCCGCTTTCGCGGAGAGAAAATTTGCGGAAGGAGAATAACGACGACGACGACGACGACGAATTCGATCACCTCTCTAAACTTTCCGAATTTCCAAGATCAACAGATTCCCAAGGGGAGAGCAAATTTTCCTGCTAATGATGCGAAGATTCGCTCCCGCGATACACCCACGCACTGATTACGCCACGAGAAGAACCGGAGGAGAAATAATCTCGATTTCCCAGGTCACTGTTCCTTAATGAGGCGGTCGATGTCGAGAGGTGTAAAAATTCGGTTAAAAAAAAAAAAAAAAAGAAAAAGAAAAATGGAAATCTGTGCCCTCCTGAGGGAGGAGAGCACAGAGTCGATATAATAAGAAACAGGGGCGACGCCCTCGAAGAGCGAGAGAAGAATTCGCACAGTTTCTATCGGATGCGTCTATAATCGGCCCACGTTACGTGAATTTCGGCGGGTTATTCATAGACAGACCTAGTCACCCTGAGGATAATTTTATGGGAGTGTTCGAGGATAATTTTATAGAGGCATTGCCACTTCAACCGCGAGGTTGTGAACACGGATAGTCACAGGTGTTATTTTTGAACGAGCTTCTCTTAATTCTCACCGCAAACCCCCCCCCCCCCCTCCTCCCCGGTGTTCATTACCGTGGCCCGCATTACGCCGTATTTTCAATTGTTCCGAGCGTGCAACCTAATCGACGAGCATAAATCTTGCATCTCGGTTATGCGGACCTCCCTCCCCGCCGCTAATCGATACGTCCGATCTATCTTGCTTCGAGACTAACTAACTTATTTACGATGTACCGGTGCACGGTTTACGAGAGATTCCTTTTAACAGTTACACACATATACGGTGGGAATTAATTCGAATTAATATTTCCAAGAGAAGAGAGAGACGATCGAAGGGAAAAAGGGAGAAGAAGAGAGAGAAAGAGAGAGAGAGAGAAATATCTTTTTTTTTCCCAGAAGAGCGTGCAACACGCCCTTTTCAAAGGCATCCACTCCAACTAGCCACGCCACCTTCGACACCGATAAATTGAAATTATTGGCGCGGCTCGCCGCACATTACTGGCTCGTTAGCAAGATATCGCGTTTGCGAGTCGGTCCACCCACTTCCCGCCTCGTTCTCACGACTTTTTTTTCTTCCTTTTTTCCTTTTTTTCCATTTCCAAGAGGCTCTCTGGTTACGGCTCTCCGTTTTTTCAACCATTGCACCACTGTCAGAAATGGGGAAAAGGAGGAGAAGGGAAGAAAAGAGAGAGAAGGGAATCAGCGGATCGGGAAATTATGATTCATTAAGAGCTAGATTCGGGACACGTTCGATGGTGTGTAATTTGCGATAGGGGCGCAATTTCGTTGAAACGAGAAGGCGAGCGAGCGAGCAAGAGAGAGAGAGAGAGAGAGAGAGAGAGAGAGAGAGAAACGAGAGACACTCATCGGTTAATTATTTGGTGGACTTTGAAATTCCTATTGAGGGATCGAGGAGAACGATAAAGGCCTTCCTTTCTCGTGATTAATTTAGAGATTATATCCACAGATCGAAAAATCGAAAATCGATGTCAAAATAGAATATATATATATATATATGTAAGAAATTTTTCGAACGAGCGTTGAATGAAAACGCATTATTCCTCGTTATCGCTTGCTTTGCCGCTATCTCGATCGAACTTATCAAACCGCGGAAACGTGGCATTGTATTTATCACCTAGCTAACAGTTAGATAACGGGGAAAAAAAAGGGGGGGAAAAAAAAAAACAACTCGAATTTATTATACATTGTTTCACGGTCTTCAAAATCGAACTTGTTAACTTCCCTTCCTCCTCCTCCTCCTCCTCCTCCTCCTCCCTCCCCCTCCTTCTGCCGATGATTTATTATCGCGAGGTATTAATTGTCCATTTATTTGACAAACGTGTTCGATGATTTTGATTGGAGCAAGAGGACATGCAATTGGTACCAAATTTGAACGATTCGTTCGTTTCGTACTCGACGAGTAAATGTTGATTAATATGTCGATCGATGCTTCTTTCCAATTAAATGTAACATCCATTATAACGAGTTGACAATTTCCTCCGTGTCGTCGATTATTTTCGACAGGTTGATAGGATATTTCGCTGTTTATCGACAATGATCGCGTTACAGGATGATTCGTTAATCATTTCGTTTATCCGTTCCCTCGATTCTTTATCTTTTTTTTTTCTCTCGCATAATCAACGCTCCCAAATAATCGTGTTTTTATTAACCGATCAGCTTCGGTAAAAATTTCGTCGCGAAACGATGGGGGCAGGAAAAAATTTCCCAGTACAGGGGGAATCTCTATAACCTATTCGGATTGAATTTGAGAAATGTTGTCTCTCGTTTTCCCTCTCTCTCTCTCTCTCTCTCTCTCTAGAAAAAGGCACGCATCCTCAAAGGTTTGTTTCATTGCAACGGGTGGCGGGCAAGTCCCAGCGGGTATGTGCACAAAATGCAGACTCGTTCCATTTACGTATTCTCAAAGACTAGGCGAGCTTTTACACAGTTCACCTTGAGCCTTCTGCTCGAGAAACATTCGAATTTAATTCCACCTTTTTTAACTATTTTCTCATCTTGAGAAATGTAAATTATTATTATTTTTTTTTTCATTTTCTCTTTCCTCTTCCGCGAAGATGGCGCGAAGATCTGAATATTCAAAAAGAAAAAAANAAAAAAAAAAAAAAAAGAAAAACGAAAAAATTTTCAATTCGAGCGTAAAAATTTAAAAGCTATCTCGTCAAATCAAATTTCCAATGCCGACATAACGGTAGACGGTCCCGATCGATCGTTGTATTTTCGTCCGTCTCAATTTGTCCCATGAATCGAACGTGTTTCGTCAGAAAGGAGCGCGGACCTGCGAGCTGTGGAATGGCGGATAAATCGATTTCTTCCGGAGCTGGTAGCCCGTGTTCTCGTGTCTCCGCCAGCGGATCGTGTGCCATCCATTCCCGCTCTGTTTTTTTTCTCTCCTCTCTCTCTCTCTCTCTCTCTCTCTCTCTCTCTCTCATACACACAGTCTCGTCGAGACGAGAAATAACGGCTCGAGGCGGCTCTTCTTCGGTCGTCGAAACAACGTGCACGAGGTAAAACACTCGTTGTCGCGACACCGTGCTTGGTAATTAGCATAATTCTCGAGGAAATACGAAAATTCGCCGAGACACGGGTCTCGTCTAGGTGGCCGTTCTCGTTCGTGAACGTTCGCGAGCACAACTCGCGAGAGCGAAGAATCGTTGCCGCGGCACAGGTTTGTACGCAGTCAGCGGCACCACCGGCAAGCACCACCACCACCATCACCATCACCACTACCACTACTACTGCCATCACCGCCACCACCACCACCACCACCACCGGCTTCAAGGCCCTTCAAAGTTCATCTGCCGACTCGAAAACTCCGCTTCTCGACACAGCTAGATGAAATTTCTCTCCTTGCTTCCTCCCTTTTCGAGAATCCTTTCGACGGTTACAGGGGAGCGGCAAGGTTCTCTCTTTTTCATCGCGAAGTATCGCCGCTTTTCATAATTAAGTATAACCTTGTTGCTCGCCCCTATAATCAAAGGATCCCTCTATTCTCCTCCCTATCTTCTGGTGTCTCGTTTTCCTAAGAATCGATTCCTAAGAATGACGAATCTCTCTCTGACCAATGGGAGGAGGGGATCGAGTCGAGAGAATTTTAAAACTATATAACTCTTATCTTTCGCTCCTTCAAGATTATCGAGAGAAAAAAGAACGGGCCCCTCCACCTGGAGGCTTCTCTCCACCCGTGGAGAAAATGGAGAGAGGAAAACGCGAGAGGAAAACGCGAGAGGGAAAAGTTTCGCCACTGGCGGGTTGATTGTCGCGGAAGGAACGAAAAAAGGAAAAGAAAAAAAAAAATCGGAATGAAACCCGGATCCGGAATGTTCGCGCTTCCCGCAAAAAAAAAAAAAAAAAAAAAAAAAAANAAAAAAAAAAAAAAAAAAAAAAAAAAAGATCTGGTGATCACGTTTGTTCCACGAATCTCCATTTTCGCCTGCAAGGAGCCAAGGGAAAGCCAAGAATGAATCCATCCCTCCTCCTTTGCCCTCCGTTGAGCCTGTTAAATCCAGGCCAACGTTCCCCTTTTATTCAAAAGAGCCAACGAAGAACGGCTTTTTCGTTGAACACCCGGTAAACTTGGTCGCTCGACGAAGAAAGAAGATTCGACGGGAAGCCGTTTCGACGACAGGGTCAAAGGTGACGGGGGTCTCCGAGGGCACGAAATGCTAATGTGCCGACCATTGCATTCGAATTATCGTTGTTATACGGTTGAACGGTGTCGTATGAAAACGTTATTTTTTTTTTTTTCTTCCTTCTTCTTAACGAAATTCCACGATTTTTATCGCGGAAGAAAAAAGAAGGGGGGCGAAAGAAAAAAAAGAAAAAATAGTTCGAGGAACTATTAAGCGAAATAATCGGGAGAAGAAATTATCGATATATTGATTAAAATCAAATTTATCGCGATTCGAAAATGCGAATGGACAAAATCGTTTCGAATTTGATTGGCAATAAAATGTCCAATTTAATTAGCTTGCCAGGGGAGGGGGGAGGGACGGTAAATATCGATGAAAATTGAAAATCAAATCTTCTATCTGGCAAATTATATTTTCCAGATATTATTCGCCCGGGGAGAGGGATTCGTTAACGAAAAATATGATAAAAAGAGATAAGAAGTAAAAACCTAAAACTAAATCGAAACATTGCAACATGTTGCAACGTTCAATGATGCGAGACGAGTTTGTACTCTTATTTACAAATTAACGAAAAAAACTTTCGCGACTCCTTTACGTTCGAAACGAAGAGGCCTTTTTCCCTTTCCTTTTCTTTTTTTTTTTATTCAAACTTTCTTCTTTGGCTTTGCGCGTTCTTGCACACCTGACCTGGTCCACGATGGGCTCGGGGATTTCGTCGTTAATTTCGACACAGAACGAAACACAGCGAGTATCGCGAGTATCCATTATGAAGTTTCGCTCGGTACTAACGACTTCACGTTTCTTCCTTTTCTTTTTTAGTTTTCCGGAACCAACTTTTAAAATATCGCGTATAATCCCTTCGTAATCGAAACTGGATTAATAATGTTCGACATTGTTTCCAGGCCAACCATTTTCTCGCTTCGTCTCTCCACGTCGACAAGTCAACTCTCGGTCGATTTCGTTTGTTCATATTCATTTTTTCTTCTTCCCGTACGTACGTAAGTGGACGTAAATGAAATGCTAATTCGAGATCTGAAATTATAATTTTTCCCGGTATGTTAAAACACGCGTGTGTAATAAGCTTTCGCGTTCTATCATTATTCCCGTATTTCCTTCGAGAACCATATCGTAGTTCATCGCCTTCGACGTTTCGACGTTAGGGGAGCGAAAAATTCTTCGAAGATCGAAATTCGGGGGGATCTCACCCCAGGAAAACTTGGAGAACGGGGCTCTCTCGAGTTCCTATCTCGGCCATATCTTCGATTCCGTTCTCTCCAAGCAAATCGTCCCATGCTCCATTCACCGGAACCATCATTCACTCGCCTCGAGAAACTTTGCGTTTACCTGCCTCGATCGATCGTTGCCTCGATATTTATTACGCAAGCTGTTTATACCGATCCCGCTCTAGCCGCGTTACGTGATTCGTATTATTATTCGTTCCTCTTCCACGAAGAAAATAGTAAATAGGGATTGATGCGCGGTTTTTCGAAACTGTTTGGTAAATATACCGTTTAATATCGTTTGTTACGCAACGTAACGACAGCGGGAAGAGAGAGAGAGAGAGAGAGAGAGAGAGAGAGAGGAAAAAGGGATACAAAAAGAAAAGAAAAGAAAAGAAAAGGAGCAGTTGAAAAAAATTGCAGCACCGCTGGAAAATTGGAGAAGGAGAATTTTTTTTACAATCCCGCATTCCGAGATTATTAAAATTCTCGATGATTTTCGAAAAGCATTTTCGAATTTTCCTCCTCTCCCTTCCCTTTTTTTTTTTTTTTTTTTTCTATCGATATTAAAAAAGCTGTTGCGGCCCAGCGGCAAGAATTCACCATTTTCCCGGAGCGAACTTGGCTCGCACGCCGGACGATTATTATGTTTCCCAAGTAAACAGTGATATTAGCTTGTCGGCGCATGCAAATATTGCTTTCCACGGAAGAAATGAGATTTTACGCGGAACTTTTTTAAAAGCCCCGAAATTACGACGGAAAATTGAAACGGCGCGGGGCGTGCAATTTATGCGTCACCTTCGCCCAACTTCTCTCCGCCATCGAAAAAGCGAAGGAATGGGGAGCGAAGGAGGGGGAGAGAGGGGTCCGCCGCGATCGAACCTTTTTCAACGGCGCGAAAAAGAAAGGAGAAAAAAAGCGAAAACCGAGAGCCGACCCCCTCCTCCTTCTCTCTCTCTGGACAAGATGGCAAAGATCTCGTAACAAGTGGTTTCGAGCGCAATGGGACAATGGCGCTAATTGTTCGCGTCGCGATGCAAGTCGCAGTTCTTCTTCGACGACGAAAGAAACGATCGATGACGATAGCGATTTTTTTAAAATTCAAATCACTCTTCGAAACTTTACGGCTTTGCTCGTTATATTTGCTCGTGTATCGTTCCTTTCGTATCCGGTGCTCGGCTTACTTTCTGATAAATATTTATATCGAGGTTCGTAGGGGGAGGGGAGGGGAGGAGGCAAACACCGGCAAACACTTTCCGTGGAATCGAAGTTACGTGTGCAAATTCGTATACCGGACCGGATATCGTTGTCTTTCTTGACCTCATCCTCTCCTCCGCCCCCCTCCCCCGGAAAATCGTTGCAATTTTGTAAATCATTCGATCGAGTTCGACCGATATAAAAGTTAAATTAAAGGCAATCGAGAAGGCAAAGAACTCTCGAAAGAGTTCGACATCTTGGCAAAAGAAATCGGGAAATAAATTTTGGAGAAATTATCAGAGCTCGTGGACTCGAGAACGCGAGTAAAAGGGTGGCGTAAATAGGGCATCGGTGCGTTTAATAGGACTTTTTCTATCCATTATCTGTTTCCACTCGATTAAGAGAATTCAGCCACCGATAGCTCGAGCAACGTGCAAATTCCTTCCGTTTATTTTTCTCCCTCCCTCTCTCTCTCTCTCTCGAAAAAACGAGATCTCTCCTTTCCCGGAAGAGAAAGAGGAGGATGAGAATGGGTAATCGTTCGAAGAAATTTTTTTCGGCAAACCGTGGAGGGATGCGACGCGGGAGGAGCAAGTTGGCGTTCACCTAGCAGAATTGCGAACCTTCTGGGGATGACGGTTTACGTAAGGCCGATTTAATTAAAATTGATGAAGCACGGTGGTAAGCAGCCACCGGGGGGAGAAGTTTGTTACACCGAGATAGAAACAGGGAGGGGGGGTTCTTCGCTTCTGGTTCTTCGGTTCGTCGAGTCGCGGATAATTCGCGTTGACGTTGCAGTTGACAGTGCAGGAGGTGTAACGGAGGGGGAGGAGGATAATCGTACCACCTGCTCGTTATAGGGGACAAATAATAAATTCTTCCGCTTCTTTCCGTTCGAGGAAAACCAGTTGGAAAACGAGAGGAGATTGGTGTTTGAGCGGCTATCTTTTCTCTTTCTTTCTTTCTTTCTTTTTTTCTCGACGGTAATAGAGAGACCCGGCCGATAAAGGTTTTTGCTTTCTTGGCAGATTCGCCGAGGTGGGTCGGGCGGGTGACGGTGTTAAGTAAACGGAAGCTGAAACGGCGGTTAATGGATTCGGGAACGCTCCTCCTCGCTTCATTCGGGTATGCAAAGCGGGAGCAAAGAGTAAACAGAGAAGCATCGGGGCAAGATAGCAGAAGAGACTCGATGAAAACGATGGGCCGACCTTAAACGATCAGACACACTTTGGTTAATCAGATTATCCCAACCTGTCCCCCCTCTCGTATTTTCCGCGCTTTTTTCCCCCGCCAAACGAAGCTCGGCTAATTATTACGCCCGACTCTCGCGAACTTCTCCAACTTTGGAAACTTTCCTTTTCGCGACTTGACCTCCGATAATTTCGAATTCGGCCGATATTCTTCTCCTCTTCTTCGATCTTTCGACCAGTCGGATATTCGAGAGGAAGTGGATAACGAAAGAGGTCGGATCTCGATTGTTTCGGGAGAAGATTCTCTCCTCTCCTTCCCGGGAACGTACGCGTACGTAATTTTCTTCGTAAATTACGCGGGAGGTTTCGTTAAAGGTGTTCGTTAATCGATAAATTGCCGGCGTTTCCACGGCCCGTAAAGAGTTTAATCTGATCGAAGGGTGTTCGAACGACGTCAGGGGTCGTCGAACGTGCGGACGACCGACGCCTTGCCACGCACGCACACATGCGCGCACACAACGCACACTTTCCACATTCCTCGTGGAAGGAGGGCTGTGATAAATTATCCGCCGGTTATACACCCCCGTCTTTAAACGGTGCTCTATTTTCAAACGACCGATGCCTATTTCCCGACCGAAGGTCTCGTTCCAACAATCTCCCTTTCTCCATCGGAATCCGATAAGCAATCCGTCGCGATACGACGAGGAACGGTCGTGCAACTAGGCGGCCTCTAAGCGAAACTCTACGCTTCCCTCTACGACTATTCGTCGCGTTTATCGTCGCTAATAAAGCGTTTCTTACGCGGTGGTTAGATACGTTGTTCCCGTTGTTCGGGGAAAAAATGCGGGGGGAGGGGATCGCGCAAAATGGACCACGACGAGGAGCGAGAGAGAAAATCGATAGGGAGCGAGCGAGAGCATCGAGCGATCGAGCGCTCCGGTGGTTCTTCTCTGCAACCACGCACGTGTCTCGCTTCCCTCCCTCCCAGTGGTTCTCGATTCGAGAGCGCGTCCATCGGTGGAGAGCAATCTCCATCCTCCTGTGACCCAGACGGCGGAGAGACGGAGGAAGAGACAGAGGGAGGGACAGAGAGATGATGGAGGAGGGTGGAACGGTTTCGATCGGACAGTAGTCAGCTTCCGCTTTCGATTCACGCGGGACCCGATGAATACGGGATGCGTACGCGAGAGAGCACGAGGCAATCTCGATGCTAAGGTCAATGTTTTTGGGACGGTCGGAGTGTGGCAAGGGCGAAGCCGGCCATGGAACGAGAGAGAGAGAGAGAGAGAGAGAGAAAGGGAAAATAAAGAGAGCGAGTTGGACAGAAAGGGAGGAAACGAGAGAGGGAGAAAGAGAGAGAGAGAGAGCGGTTGCTATGGCGACCGTGAAGGGAGAGGTCGGTTAAGGGGAGGCTGCGAGAGACGAGGAGAGACTGTTCGTACGGAGAGGGAAAGAGAGACTGGGAAAACTATTACTCTCCTCTCTACTCGGCCGTCTTTCTCTGTCTCTCCCTTCCGTTTCTTTCTCCCTTCGATGAGGTCTCGCCTCGTTTCGTCCTTCGTCAGTCATCGGACAGAGGGTTTGAAGCTGGAGTGATGTTAATTGCACCGCTACCGCCAGCAGGCAATATGTATTCGTGTACAGAGCGATGCGCCGTAACTCGTAAACGGCAACGACGGTTCGAGCTAGCTCGTTTCTCCTCTTTCGTTCCAAAGGGCGGAAAGGTAACGGCACCGCAGAGAGTAACAGGAAGGGAGAGAGAGAGAGAAAGAGAGATGTCAACTTTTGATAAAAGTGGGCTAACGTCGCGTGCTCCTAGACCTCCCTACTCCTCCCTTTACCCTTCTCCCTCGTTATTTGGTTCGTGTCGATTTAGGCAACGCGATCTCGCGTTTTTGGATCACACCACGTTTCTTTCGTTTCCATCCTGTTCCCCCAAACGCGTCAGCCTTTTGATCGATAATGTCGTTCTTGACCGCAAACGCGTCGACGCCAACGCGTCTCGTTTCATTGTGTCGTCGAAGCTTCTTCTACGCATAGGTTGAGGATCGGATGGATAGTAAGGGGAGGAGGAACGGATAAATGGGATAAATTTTTTTCGGAGATTAACGCGAGATTTCAACGCTGTATCGAGTGGCGTCGAGATACGTTGTTAATTTCGCACCGAGCGTTTTAATTAACCCCGATTACGAGATGCGGTATTAACGAGAACACGAGAAAATAACGGCGGGACGAGACGTTTCTGACAGAAGTGGGCTAACTTCACGGCATTAATAATATTACGCCGCCCTGCGGGGTGGAAAAAGCGATGGACGTGGAGGGGGTGGCGCGAGTTTTAACGGAGGGAGTTTTAATTGTGAAATTAAGGAAATCTGACAAATCTATCTTCCGCCCTCCCCGAGATCTCGAGGATCTAGGGGAGGGAAATTTAAAATTTTCTGTCGCCGAAGAAGGAGAATAACGTAAAGCGTAAATTCGAGAAAGGAAGAGAGGGAAGAGAATTGAATTGGAATCGATTTCGAGATTAACTCGCGATTGTAACCGATGCCAGTTGAACCAAGACGAGCCATTGTTTTCGGGTTTAAACGAAACCGCTAATAAACGCATAAACACACGCAGAGCGGTCTGATGCTTTTAATTCGACTCGAATAATCCGGTGTTTACGCGATTATCGCGCACACCTGCTCGATTCAATATCCTCGACTCTCGGTTCCTCGGAGAATTTTCTAACATCCGTCCGCTCGCCACGAAAGCTCGCGTGGTCCCCGATACAGGACGAGACAATTGCGCCCAATCTTTTCATTCGTTCCTAAACGGTGGTACGCACGGTGGAGTGCCGGTGTGAAAGGCGCGGAGATGAGACTAGACAACCGAGCGATAGCCACGACGAATGCCTCGTCAGCCGATCTGGAACGACGCGGTGGCGTATAATAAAAATTGAATCGTAACTTCTTTTATCTATCCCTCGAATCTCGAATTACCTCGTTACGTAATAAATGTTGCATCGATGCCTATTATATCGTACTTCTTCTTCTTCTTCTTCTTCTTCTTCTTCTTCGTCGCGTGGTCGAAGTTAGAGCAACCCACGCTCCTGAGAGAAAACGCCAAGAGAACAGTCTTTTAAGCATATTAACGCATCCGTTTCGTACCACGCGTACGTTGTTAGAAGATACACATACACACACACACACACGGGACAGGGATTTTTTGCGACGAGATGACACGAGATAGAAATCAGTTTCTCGCCGCTGGATCTCTCGCGATTTACAGGTTGAGTGACGCGAGCGAGTGAAAAGCGAATTTTTCTTCTTCTTCTTCTTCTTCCTTTTCTTTCTTCCTTTCTTTTTTTTTCCCCCTCTCTCGACCTTAGCATCGACATGGACTGTGCAATTTTCCCCTTTCGTCTGCCGATAACTTTATCGGGAGAGAGATCTACATTAGAGGCGGGACAGGGTCGAGGACGAGGATCCGGCGTGCGCATTCTCCGCGCCGGTTCTCCAAGCTGGAATAAAGGGGAATGAAACAAAAAGGGGGAGGAGGAGGAGGAGGAGGAAAAGCAGCTGGCCCGTTCTGGCCTGTTCCTTTTGTAGATTACTCGTACGGTATCGGACACGTAGGAAATAAGATGTCGAGCGGCTGGCGTGACGTCACCGGTTCCTTCCCCCCTCGAGATCTCTTCCATTTTCCTACCTTCTTTTACACCATCTCGCGAGAATCTCGCGAATTCGCTCACGTTGCACAAGGCGACGTGACACACACTTGAGCATAAATAAATTATTTTTGCTCATCCGAAAGAGCCCCATCCTCAACCACTATTCGTTTGGAAATGGTGAAAAAAATAAAATGAGCAGTGGTGATAGGCAGGTATTTAGCGAGAGGCAAGGAAGAATCGGAAGAAACGGTAAGCATTAATTCTTTCCATGTTCGAAAAGCGTCGAAGAACGCTGTCGATCGGATAAGCTATCGATCGGAAACATTGACGACCGTGTTTTCTAATCTCCGACTGCCGCCGAGCATGGGACGATACCGGTATTCGATACGATAATCTAGACCGTTAAACGATTATCGATATCGCGTGGAGAGAAGCGAGGGGAGGAGGAAAGAGAGAAATACTTTCAAGATGAAAAGAGTATTGTACCTAGATGAGAGAAAAAAAGAGAGGGGAAAAGAGAAAAGAGAAAAGAGAGAGAGAGAGAGAGAGAGAGAGAGAGAGAGAGAAAATGAGAAGACGGCGAAAAGAAACAGAGATGCAAAGAGGATGAGAAGAAGTCGACCCCAACATGGCCGTCGAACGATAACGGCCCGCTGATAAGGGTCTACCCTCTCTTCGACGCTTTAATATCTCTCCCGCGCCTGCCTTTTTAATTATCTCTCCAGCGATAATGGGCGGCTCGAGCTTTCCACGGATAAATGTGAAGAGGAGAGGAGAAAGGGAGAAAAAGGAGGAAAGAGAGAAAGAGAGAGAGAGAGAGGAACGGAAAGAGAACGCGACGACGGTTTCCACGATGTGGAAAGGGAAGGACGAAGAGAAAAGGAAAAGAGAAGAGAAGAGAAGAGAAGAGAAGAGCGCGTGCAAGGAAAAATTCTTCCGGGATACGATGCGTCTGATAACTATTGGCCACGACTCTTCCTTCTGCTTCTCTTTCATCCCTCCAAGGATCAAAGTTACGGGTGGAAATTTTCAATTCAACGCGGGGGAAAGATGATTATTGGGAATGAAATTGTGCCTCGAGTCGGGTCTATCGAAGGAAAAAAAAAAAAAAAGATGATCATCGAGTTTCTCGAATTAATTATCTCGATCGACGACGTGTCTAGATGCGAAAATTGAAAGGCAATCAGGAGGGGGGGAAGGGAGAGGGAGTGACGGTAACGCGAAAATGACGAGGCATCCGTTCGCATCGTCGAAACGAGTCTCTCCGCTATCAGGTGATTGATTCGCGATAAGGCGAATATCGATACCGCAATTTTATCGCGCTTTATCGTATATTTGGAAACCGTATTCGATATCCGTTCGACTCGACCGTCGAGGAGAATCGTAGAAGTGAATCTTACAAAATTTTATCGTTATTTTTTAATCGTTTTAGTTAGACGACCGGTTACGACGATAATCGAAACGTTTCAACGATTAACGGCCTCGTAAACTTTCTTCACAATTAATATATCGCGGGTAAACATCGTGGATCAATATCCACGACAGGACGATGGAGGATGGAGTAGTCGGTACAATAGCACGGATCGAGATCACAAATCGTCACGGGGATGACGAGCAGCGGTGCAGTCTGTTCCAATAAATTTCGAAAACAATTTCGTTTGTGCGAAGCAGAGCGTGGGAGGGAGGGGGGGGAGAGGATGGACGAACGGAGGGGAGGGGGGGAGAGAAGGGATGGAAGGACGAAAACAATTTCGTCCCGAAATTTCCATAAAGGCGAAACGAAGGAAATCCGCGCCTCCAGTCACCGTTAATTTTTCATCAGGCCTGCACTTAACTGCAGCTTAATTTCGCCTCCTCTACGCGAGCAGAGGTTGATCGTGCAATCGTGTCGCGTCGAATTTAAGCTAAAACGGGGAAAAACGAAAGGGGTGGATGGAGGAACGTCCGTCTTCGGGTCTTTTAAAAGGTGTCGGGGCGACTTTTCGCCAAAGATCCCATCCTCGATTTTCGAACCATTACTTTTTATTGGATCCGAGATCCGAGATCGCCTCCTCTCTCGCCATCTTTGCACTCTCTCCCCTTCACTTCTAACGCTTTCCTTCCGCGCAACTCCTCTTCTTCCCCCGAACGCGGGAAATTCTCGTTGAAAAGAGGCGCTTAAGAGGTGACGCGTCGAGGGAGAAAACGATCGAGATCTCGGGTCGCGCTCTCGATACGACTTGGATATGAAGATTTATCCGAAATTTTTAAGTAAAAGCGTTAATTCGAATAATCGACGAACGGAGAGAAGCGCGATAGGAACGATGATGCAAATGTTCTCGAGCGGCATCTAAATCACGCATGGTTAATGGTCGAAACGCGTGTAAAGTTTACCCGAGCATTCGTAAATACGATCTGTCAGTAAGCCGGACAGCCGGTCGAATTTTTCTCGAAGCGAAACGAAACGACACGGAGGTAGCACAGCTCCAGGCCTGGAATATTACCCGACAGAGAGGAGATACGCCGGCCGGGACGGTATGATCTGTCAATCAATCGCGGAGAAATCGCGAAAAAAAAAAAAAAAAAAAAAGTGAAAAGTGCATGTGACGCGACAGCCATGTTGCGATTTTTCCGCACACTACGCTACGAGAGGCATTATTTCCAGCATCGGTTTTGTGCTTTCCGGCCATTGAACTGTTCCATCTACACACACACACACACACTCCTCCACCCCCACTCGCTCGCCTCTCCCAATCCTATCCTCGTACTTCGCTATTTTTCTCCAATCTCTCCCGTCTCGATCTGTTCCCATCACCCTGTTTTCGAAAAAAAGAGTCGGGAACGCGATAAAACCCCAAGTTTCGAAAAGAATCGTTCGAGCGAGTAACTTTCGACCGGAGAGTTTGCTATCGATCGCGCGACGGTAAAGTGAATTAGAAAAAAAAAAAAAAAAAAAAGAAAAATCAAATCGAGCGATTCGAATGACGATTCGAGAGGAAACGGCAGTAGCTAAAAGAAGATTCGAAACGGGCGAGAGCGATCGTTACGATCTATCTATTAGGCATTTGTAATAAGGAAATGCCGAATCGAGCGGCATCCTTGGTAAACCGCGTAATGAAACCACCGATAAAGACAAATCTTTCCTAGTTGGTTGGGAACGAGGGAAGGAGGCCGTCACGCGAAGGTCAACATCTACTCCCCAGGACAATTATCAAAAGGGAACGAGAGGTCGACGTTGCGCTCCCTCTCCCCCCTCGACACCGTTCTTTTTAGAGAATCACGAAAGATAATCCACTTAATTGTTCTTCACCGTCCCTGCTGGTGCCCTTTGCCTCCAACGCTTCCTCCTCCTCCTCCTCCTCCTTCTCCTCCTTTCACCCCTCTTAATCGTCGAAAAGTGCGGAGAGGAGAAAACAGAAAAGGGGTAAGAAAGGAAGAAAGGAAGGAAGGAAGGAAGGAAGAGGAGAGGAGAGGAAGGGCCTCGAGGCGAAAGAAAAGCAAGCTGGAGAAACGGTGGAAGGCGCGCTGCTTCGAAGGCGGAAATGGGCCATTAGTTTCGTGACGAGTATTCAACGCGACGGATTCTCGGTCGTCGGTTGGATGGAAATCCGACCGAATAGGTGAACATCGACCCCGGTCCAAAACCCCTCTCCCTCCCTCCCTCCCCTCCTTCTTTCCCGAGGAGAAACAGCTTCTCGCTAAACGACGGCTGCACGTTTAC
This sequence comes from Apis laboriosa, assembly GCF_014066325.1. Lineage (NCBI taxonomy): Eukaryota > Metazoa > Arthropoda > Insecta > Hymenoptera > Apidae > Apis > Apis laboriosa. The sequence continues at coordinate 807,197 of NW_025222728.1, forward strand.
GATAGTATTTACGTTACTGGAGCGAGGCCAGGGTGGGGTGGTTATGATAAATTTCCCGTGTACAAACTAATTTCAGAGAGCATAAACTACTCTCCTCTCCCCCGCCCCCGTGCATCGAGACCAATCTTTGCCAACGTCTCGCGGAACACTCGGATACTTTCAAAAGGCTTTTGATTTCGACCGAGAATTAATTTTGTATTTCCGCGAAAAATTTTATTAGGACAAGATTTCTACGAACGAGCGTGCCAAGAACGTTTTTTTTTTACGGAATAAAACGGGATAGGAATTAAGAGGGGAGGGAGAAGGAAAAGAAGGAATTCTTGCCGCGTTCATATCCACTGTTTCTTTACACAGCCTCGTATTTTACACGGCCCCGTTGTTGCACCGCTATCGCTAACCGCGTCTGTCTCTTTGTGGCTTTTCCTCCGTGCCCCTGCATCCGTTTCCGCTTGTTTCCCCGTCGCGTCACAGAGAGAGGCCAGGGTGGAGACCTGGTATCCGAAATGGGAAACCGTTTCCAAGGGGAGAACGGCGGCCGACAGAGAGCAGAGGGGAGAAGGGAGAATCGTTTTAAGATGGCAACCTCGCCTCAATTGCGCGAATTAACCTCTAACGAGAAATCTCGACCTCGGTGGAAACTAGTGGAACAGCGTGGACCACGAGAACAGATTCTGACCAAGCTATTTTCTTAACAGTCACGGTTCAGAAAGACGATGTTTCGACGAATCGTACGGATTCGTTCGGAACGATTTCGCGTTCGCGATTGCGAATTGATTTCGCCTCTTTGCTTTAAAATTAATTAGAAAAAGGAAAAAAGAAAAAAAAAAGAAAAAAGAAGAAAAGAAACTCACCGACACGTTCTTCGAAACGAGAAATTATCGAGCACCAATTTCGATTATCGACGTTACGCGATATCTTTCTTTCCACGAAAACCGCCAGTCCTTATCGTTGACAGCTTGCAGTTTACAGCGAAAAACAAGGGGATAGGTTAATGGCGCGCCATGCCACGTCGCGGAATCTAATCCAACCGATGACATAATACCGCAAAAGTTGCACCGATAAAACAAGATGGAAATAAATCGTCCGCTCGCGAACACTATTAAAAACCGTATCCAACCAATTTGTTGTCCCTTCTTTACTTTTATCGTTTATATATCGCTTATCGTCTCACCTTACGTGAAAGGGATCAAAGCCACGAAGATTTCGACAATTTCACGGATTCCGAGAAATCGTGTAGAAACCGTGGAGGGATAGTTCGGCGAACCCTCGTCGAAAAACTCGTCGACGAGCATTCCTTTTTCGAATCACAAACTTTCGTCGACATTTCTCGTCAATCGCAACCAGCGGGACCACGATATATCCTGAACCTCGGCGAGGTTGATACCCGATTTCCCTGGACGATCGACCGACTGCGTGCACAATAATGTTTTACAACATCGCGGCCAGAGGCTCGGATCGCTCGGGTTAAACTGAGAGATAATTGTCCGCTATCAGCTGACCCTTGTCGTCCATCCAGTCCCCCCTTCCATCGTCTGCCGCGCCTCCACCACTTCTCTCTCGCTCTGTCGGTTTCGCATGCAACGAAGCTTGCCAAGTTAAATGCATGTTTGCCACTACAGCGGCCGACAAAAGGCATTTTGTCGCGAGACACGAACAGGCGGAGAGAGAGAAAGAGAGAGTGAGAGTGAGAGTAAGAGAGAAAGAGAGAGAGAGAGAGAGAGCTAGGGAAAGACAAGTTGGTTGATAGTCAGGGACGAAACAGCGCTCTCTGCGCTAATCGCGACGCGTGCAACTCGCCAGATACGTGTACTAATATCGCGTTAATAAGGATCATTACGTGGCCTATAATCTCAATCGCTCAATAGCGATGACCTGTTATCGAATCGACGTTCGTACCGATACGAAACGAAATCGAGACGCGAATTTCATCTTGATTTCTTTTCTTTTTTTTCGCTCCTATTCAACGCTTCTGCTGTTCCACAAAAAGAAAAAAGGAAAAATTCTATTCCACGAGAAAGAATTCCATTTTTTGATCATCTGACGAGGAGGAGGGAGGGGAGGTGTACCGATGGATCAGCTGTCTACACGTAGCACGTAGGCTTTTTCGTTCGGCCGTTTTTAATTATCGGCCGGTTCTAATGAGCGCGCGTTGTTGGGAACAGCCCCCGAGGAATTGTCGAAAAAGTTCGATTTTTCTCCAAGGTTTTGTAACGGATCACCTTCCCCCCCCCCCCCCTCCCCCATTCCTTGTATGTGTGCGCGGGTAATTCGACGCTTTCCGTTTCAATTAATTCCACGCGCGCGTTTTCTCGTCTCCCCCTCCCCTCCCCCGGGGCGATCCGCCGATGAAAATCACTTGGCAGGATTTGGAAGGAGTGATAAAAAGATGAGGAAAGAGAGAGAGAGAGAGAGAGAGAGTTGCCGTGCTTACAGCCGGTCATAAATTTAACGTCAACCCCGGCCGCTATCGTTTCCTCCTTTCTTCGGTTCGCGGATGGGGCCTCGATCGACCACCACCCGGTTTTTTTTACGATCGAGTCCAACCGCCGGATAAAAAGAGCCGATGTAAAGAGTTCCCATGGAGTAAGTATCCATCTTTTTGCACGCGTGTAACCAGCTTGCCGGGTAATACCGATCTGTCGGCCCTTTCCCCCCCTCCCCCTCCCCCTCCCCCCACCACATTGAAAAATCTGACGCTGAAAAATCTTCCAGCACGTTGTTAATGGAAACTTGGAAGGGCGATCAATCTTCGATGGAACGCCCAACCATCTCTTTCCCTCCCTTAGTTTCCGCTAATTGACCCGAGGTTTATCCGCACTTGAAACTATTACCGGACGGCGAGTTCTTCTTCGCTCCCTCGAGGAACAGGAGCAAGGAGGGGGATCGATCAAAGAAAATTCCTTTCCACAATTTCTTTGTCTCTTGAATTTCGTACGCCCCCGTTTCGTATCGCGGTCGTACCGATATGATATCTCTATCTCTATCTTCGCTCATCGGAAATGTTAATAGGTTGTTGCTCTCCAATTATATCACCGTTTCTTTTTTTTTTTTTTTTTTTTTTTTTTTTTTTT
>NW_025222728.1:810273-848681 GCF_014066325.1 Apis laboriosa
TTTTTTCTTTTTTCGCGATGCCGGCGAAGGAGGCGCGCTTAAAGAGGCGGATAATTTAAAAGCAGGGAAGGAACGGGAGGAAAACGGGAATTACAGGGGCGAGGAAAATTACGTTGATGGAAAAATGCTTTGGGACTTCTTAAACCGGAGTTATATATATATATAATATTCGGGAAAAAAATTAAAATCTCTCGCAGATCTCTCTCTCTCTCTCTCTCTCTCTCTCTCTCTCTCTCTCTCTCTCTTACGAGACTATTAAAAAGATCTCTCGGATGGAATTATTATTTCTAACCTAAAATTCATCTTCAGTTTGCCGTTTTTAATTATTCCGCGAGTTTCATTCCTCCAACTTGGAAATGTCCATCGTTCGTCCAATTCGATTCGAGCGAGAGGGAGCACCGAAATATAAACGGAAAGGAGATGCGATATCATTAGCGTTTCACTGGAGTTTCGCTGGATTTAAAAGAAAATCGTAACGACGCGCTCGAAGGGAGGAGAGAGAGAGAGAGAGAGAGTAGCAACCCTCGATCCACCGATTAATTCCCGGCTCTGGCTACATCGCCGGCTAAATTGCCGTAGTCTCTCGCGGCGTCGTTTTTCGCGCTTCCTTTCTCACCCACCCCATCGCCCACTCCTCCCACCCCCACAGGTCGCCGCGTCCCGAATATCGCGCGCGCGTACCTCTTTTTTCTTCCCTTTCTTTCTTTTTTTTTTCTTTTTTCCCCTCTTTTTTGCCGGATTTTGCCGGAGGATATCGACAGGAAACGACGAACAGGAAACGGAGCGAGCGAAACGAGAGAAAGGAAAGGCTGTGAAAGGGAGTCGAAAAACGGGGACGAAGGGCGCAACGACCAACGGATCGAGCCAACGGTGGGGGTTGGAAAATGAGAGGAGAAAGGATCGACGACTACGGGTACGGCTACGACGACGACGTCGACGACGATGATGGTGATAGCGGTGACGTTGGTGGTGGTTGCGAGGTCGGTGTGTGGGTGTTCGATACGATGAAAAAGCGCGAGAGCGCGGCTCTTCGGCTCTCGGTATTGGTGCGAGTCCGGGGAGAGGGGGTGGGTGGTATTGTCTCGGTGATTATTTACGGCGAATTTTAAGCCCCTAAGTGTGGCTGCCGCAATAATTAACAAAAGGCATTATGCCATGGACAACGAACTCTCAGTGGCTCTCTCTCACTCTCTCTACCCTACACCCTAGCGTTACCCTATTTATATACAAGGTGGGACGCGAAGGTGGTGGCTGTTCTGGGGTTCGTTCGTTCGTTCGTTCGCTCGCTCGCCAGGAGAGATAACACCTGGGACCCCGCCACTCGATTGCCCAGGGCTCATTTACTAATGAGTACGTCCCTATACAAAGAGAGAGCGATGCGAGAGTTAATGCGACTTCTTTTTCGTTTCTGGCTACCACATCTACCCGTATGTGCCGAGCGAGTTGACGCGCGCGCGTTGACTTCGAGTGGTGGCTAATAGTAGGGGCGCGCAATCTTCGAGAGAGAGAGAGAGAGAGAGAGGGATAGAAACGTCGCGGTTTCTGCATACGTGCGCGTCTCTCGCTCTCCTTTCGTCCGCGATTCGTCACGAAAGAGGAACGTAACGCCTCGGATACGCTCGGTGCGATGCGGCCAACGGGTAGCCTATTCATCGGATGCCACTCGAGAGCAGAGACCCTTTTTTTTTCTTCTCCCCTCCTTTCTTCTCTGTAAGCTTCCTCCACGAAGCGAACGAACGCACGGGACAAACCCCTCTAAAATCGGCTACTTCGACTCTTGCTCTTCTTCGTGACAAGTTCTTCGATTCGAATATCGGCGAATAATATCGGCGATAGAGACGAAGAGAGTCGAAATGGCGAACAAGGTTGAAACGTCCGGTGAAAATAAGCGTTACGCAATGAGATAGATAGGAGGCACGTATCGTTCCGTTAACAGAGCCGTTTGCAAGCGGTAACGAGATTAATAATTGCACCGTAGACCCGGTAATCCGTCAAATTGATTTTAATCGCAGGAACAGTCTAGCCTCTTTCTTTTTGCGCCAACGAGAGAGAGAGAGAGAGAGAGAGAGAGAGAGAGAGAGAGAGAGAGAGAGAGAGAGGGCTTCGATCAAAGAAGAAACGCATTTCTTTCGTATCATTACGCAATTCGTACCTTCCCTTCTTCGTATCCCGGGTTATAGGTCGTGAACGACAGACGGGAGATATACGGGGAGTTTAATGGTTGAAATTTAGAACGGTTTAAGTGGCGGTACGGTGGCATTTTAATCGACGGTCTGGTTAGGTCATCGCGGTCTCTCGTATCGTCGTAACACATGGACGAACGAGCGGACGCGAGCGAGTCGGACGAGAGATATAGAGAAGGCTTAACACCACGTGGGGAGCAACTTTATGGGAACCGGAGCACGCCAGGGGCGTGTGTGCGTGCGTGTGTGTGCGTGTGCGTGTGTGTGTTTGTGCGCGTCGTCCCGATACGCGTCTCACACGCCACGTTCTCTTTTCTCCTTTTCTCTCTCGCTCGCATCCCCCTTCCTTCTCTCTTTCTTTCTCTCTCTCGCGTTTTGATTTTCGAAATATTGCTCCCTTTCTTTAACACGTAACCGTCTCGAAGATAAGTTATTATCTCTTTCGATCGGATGAATTCGATCAGAAATTCGTTATTTTCGACGGATTCAGCCTCCTCAGTTTTTAACGCGCGAGTAAAAGGAAAAAAAAAAAAAAAAAAAAAGAAAAGAAAAAAGAGAAAACGAACGAAACGAACTTTGACCCCTTGGCCGAGAATCGACCAGAGGCGTAATTAAGACGAGGCGCGAATTAACAGAGGTTCCAATTAAACGAGTTAATGAAAATATGCGTTGTTACCTTGTAGTGTCTCTAACTCCTATCTCCTTGGAATCAGCAATCAAAACTGAACTGAATCCGGACCACCGATCCTCGTCCGCGCGAGGCTCTCTTCACTTTTGAATTTGGTCAATTACGGGCAGGGGCCGCCCCGCCGTCGCCGAGTCGCGCGGCTTATCTCGCCGCGCACTTGTATCAGTTTATCTCGTTTAACTCGACACAAACTCCTCCAATTAGGAAGGCCGAATCCCTGTTACACGATGGGGGGATATATCCGAACTGTTGCGCGGACGTACGAGGACTGAATCGAATCACCGACCGCTAGGCCCTCCACCGCTCGCTCCACCGAGCGGAACCGAGATGCTCCGAAACTTATCGAGCGACATCGCGGAGACATCCGAGCGACGTCTTCGTCGTGACGTCTCAGGACGTGAACGCATTCGATCTTCCTCCCTCCCCCCTTCCAAAAAACATCTCGCTTCACCACGACAGACGCGCTCCACCATATCTCTTTTTCTTTTTCCTTTTCCTTCGAAGAGGAGGCGTACGAAAAATTTTTCCCCCTCCCCCTCCCCAACGGGGAATATCGAGAGAGAGAGAAAGAGAGAGAGAAAATTGATCTCTAGCGGAGATTTCGATGCCATATCTCATATTTTGAATTGTTGCGGTCGCGTTTATACGGGCGAGCCGCGAGATGGAAAAATTTCAATTCAATCGAGCCCGATTTAAATGAAATTCTTCCGATACCGATTCGTTAGTCACACGCGCGCCTCGAATCGATACCTCGCTTCGAATACCTATACCCTCCTTCCCCCGAATCCTTCCTCCCCCTTGCCCCCGGAATCGGGCGAGTTTTTTTTCCATAATTTTCAACGTCGAGCGTGACTCGATCCGACACTTCCGACAATTCTCGATACCTCGATAAAGGGCCCCCTCGCCCCCTTTTTTTCCCCCCCAATTTCGATCGTTTCGATGCCCGTAACGGAGAGGGGGGAATCGAATCGACGAGGATCGCAATAAAAGCGGATAATTAAACCCGGATGCGTGTTACGGAGCGACTAATTACCAGCTCGAGAAACGATCGGTGACCGGGATAACGAACCCCTCCCCGCCACGCTTCGCTCGAAACGAAGTAACCAAGTAACTTATTTAGAAGGACGCGCCGGCAGCTGGCTTCGATCGCACGATCGGGAATTATTAATTTGGCTCACGCGTTTAGTTGGCGTTAGTAGTCGGCTTTCGAAACGAACGATCGAAAAACCTTCGATTCCAGTCACGCGAGAAAACTGTCGTGCTTATTTACGGCCAATCTTGCCTTACCCCGCCGACCTTACCCCATTAATAAACTCTAGAGAACTCTATTGCCGGGCTAACGTTTAATAAGCTTTCCCTCCTCCCTCCCCTTTCGATTCTCCTCCATGCTCAACGATGTTCGTTCAAGAAGAATCAAGAAGGAAGGAAGAAGATATATATATATATATATATATATATAAAATGTCTCTGCGAAGAGTTTAATCGGAGGGTTAAATCGGTCGGCGGAATTCCATCATCATGGGCGAAATCATGGGCCGGCTGACGGGCTTAATCATTGAGTGAGTCACGACGAGAGACGAGAGGGAGCCGGTTGCGTGGCACGCTGTTGGATCCACGTCGTGTATACGCGTAACTTCAAAGCTGGGTAAGGTCAAACGGGGTCGTCGAGCAAGAAGAGCTCGTAGCAAATTCATTAGTCACCACGGAACAGACTGTTCGTCTTTCTTTCACCAATAGTATTCCCTCCCTCTCTCTCTTTTTCTCTCCCTCTCTGGGAGGAGGAATACTCGTTCCCAAACGGGTCGGACGGGGACAGTTTCCGTTCGAATCAAAAGGAAACTAGTTAGGGTTACCAGTAGTGCCCGATCGAGCCGACGCTTCAACGCCCCGATTCTCCAAGGGGTTGTTGCCGCTTGCACCACGATTCTTCCTCTATGAGTAACGGGGAAGTTCGGTCGTGCGAACACCGGAACATTGAGCGCAATAGAACGTAGAATTGCGTGAAAAGAATTCGAGAGGAGGGACAGACGAAGAAGAACCGTCCCGTCTCGAGCCGAGAGACGAGGGGGGAGAGGGGTGGTGGAGATCGATGGATGCACGCGAAGAGTTTGAGTCGAGACGTCGATGCGCGTAAGGACGAGAGGGAAACGCGATCGAGAGCGGCCTAGAAACCTCGTTTCCTCCGTAGAGAAATACTTTCGCTAACGATCTCTAAACCGGCCGTGTCGAACGGAATTATCATTAACTCGGTGCGAGCAGAGAGAGAGAGAGAGAGAGAGAGAGAGGAAGAAGAGGGTTCGAATCGGATTATCAGTTTTCTTTTTTTCTTTTCCACGAAAAAGAGGGATGACACGGTAACAGCGGCGTGTCTAATTACCAGAGGTGAGGTTGCTTTCGTAGGCTCTCTCTTAAGGGAGAGAGAGAGAGAGAAAGAGAAAGGGAGAGAGAGAGAGAAACATGGGAGGGTCAGAGAAGGATTGGAAGAAAGGGAAGAGAGAGAGAGAGAGAGGTGCGGTGCTGGTCGTCCCTCCACCGTGGTGCATATGGAACTTAGAACCCCTGAATGCTTGTTCCACGCTCTCAGAGAGACAGAGAAAGAAAGAGACTCGCGCGGAAAGCTCGGCTCGGCTCGGCCTTTTGTGAAAGAGGGTCTTTTGTCGTGACGACAAAGCCCGAAGAATATCCATCCTTCAAATGTGGAACAGCTGCCATCGAATGGCCCCGGCCGCCTTTTTTAGAGTCCCGTGCACACACCGCATCATGTACACGGCGCAATGTGTGTACAGGGCTTTAAGCGAGAGAGACGGACGGACGGGTGTGCGGAGGGGCCATCGAGACCATCGAGAGCGAGAGGGAAAAATCGGGCGAGAGCGAAGAGAAATGGGAGAGGAGGGCGGGAAAAACACGGTGACGGAGAGAAAGAGAGGAAAGAAGAGAGGCGAAGAAGGGGACGGAAAGAGCGAAGAACAGTGTTTCGAAGTGGCGAGATTCGCTGCTGGTTTGCCTTTGAACCTATACCTATATACACCTATATACGCCATTTTCTTGCGCACTTCACGGTTTCATCTTCATCCTCGTCATTGAGAGAGAGAGAAAAACAAGCATCTCGCACAACCGGATGAAAATGTCTACAGGGGCGCGTTAATGCGTTCCGAATGCATAACTGCGTGCGCGACGTTCCAACACAGCCGCGTCGCAAAATGGAATACGCGATAAAGCAATAACCGTGCGGTCGATTCGTCGCGAAGTCTCGAGAGAGAGAAAGAGAGAGAAAGATAAAGAGAAAGAGAGGAGCGGACCGATTTCAGAGAGCGTGGACATTAACGTTGCAATTGCATAATTCGCGCTTCGCTTCCTTCTTCTCCACGAATCTTAGCGAGCGAGCGACCACCACTCGCTGGGGAGAGAAACGGATGGCATCGACGCCGTTTCCGTTTCGATCGTCGACCGATTCCCCCTCTCGAGCGTTTATCCACCAACGACGAGGCGACGTTCAATCAACGTGTAAATCGGTATAGCGAAAACGCGCTAAAACCAAAGGAGACGAAACGAAAAGTGAATTCTCTTCTGATTCGAGGGAAATAGAGAGGGTTGGCACGAGCCTCCTCTGATCCGAGAATACACGAATTACGGTAGGTAGATAAAACGATGGATTTACGATCACGAATACAACTTTCGAATCGCGCGATAAAATTTCCAGTTCCAATGAATTTTTCTCGAATCGATTGATTATGGCTCTCGTTTCAATTAGAGCGAAATGGACAGACGAATGCATGAAACGAAGGAATATACAAGAAGGGGATGCATCGTGATTTGGGATATAGTTGGCGACAACAAAGTTGGAGGTATACTTTGGAATCTGAACGTCGGATGGAAACGCCTCGGTCGGATTAGCCCCTTTTGGCCGATTGTCCGCCTAACGTGCGGACTGCACTCGTGCCGCAGCACGAGGGGGATTTCCTGTCTGCGCGCGTTCCTACGCGCGGTCCCACCACCTATATAATCCTGGACTGCCGACGTTACGACCCTGCCGCACGTCCGAGAACGTGACCGTACAATTAAGCGGTCGACTCGAATGGAATTAAGTTGGAAAAGTAGGATGCGTTTAATGGAGGAGGGGCCCTCGTGATACGCGCCTCGCTCTTTTTTCTCTCTTCTCACGACACCCTTTTCTTCTCACGTCGTACGCACGTTTCGTCTTTGTTGTTTGATTTATGAAACGATACATCGCCCAATCTTTCTCGTCACCTCGTTCCTCCTTCCTCTCTTCTTCCCTCTGGGTGTAACTTCTTTCTTTAGGGAACAGCCTTTAGAGTTGAGATCGACTTTGAAAAAACTTGGAATTATCGGGAGAAATTCAAAAATTGAGCGAGAGTTCAAACGTGCCGTGCTCTTTGGAAACGCCTCTTGAGTTATTAATTCTATTACGCGAGAAAGAGCGTAGACGGAACGAGAAACGAGGCGCGAGAGGAGAAATCGACGAAGATTATTATAATTTTTACTACCTCGTTGTTCAATCGTTTCCACAACGAGAATTATCGTTCGAACGCCATCTTATTTTTGCCGATTATCCAACCCGGAAGTGATTCCGTTAAACGATATTCTTTCCGCCCCCGTCATTCCGTTGCACAATCATTATTATCCCATGATTGCGCAAACACAGATTTCCGGAAATCGATGGGGATGAAGGGTGAATGGAAATCGGCGTGAATAACACGGCGGGAGAATATTATTCCCAATCGATCTCTCGGAACGAGAGTCCCTCCCCTTCCCCCCTCTATCGGGTAGCAAATCGGCGTTTTCCAAGTTCATTCGCGGATTCTTTTAGAAATGTGACTGGTCGACTGGTGGTGGCAACGACAACACGTGACCGAAAAATTTTCGCAGTCGAACAATCGATCCATCGATCCCCTACATTCGCGGCAGAATGCATCCGATCGCAATTAATTTGGACCCAAGTTATCGCCTTTCCTCTCCTTCGCGTCTCCACCGAACGACCCACGCGTTGTTTGTTATTTAAAAAAAGGAAGAAAAAGAAAAAGAGAAGAAAATAAAGAGAGGAAAGGAAAAAAAGAAAAGAAAAGAAAAGAAAAAAGAAAAGAAAAACTTTTCTTCACGCTACACCGATCACGTGGGTAGGTCGAGTGTTTTTCCAGCGGAGCTCCTCTCTCTCTCTCTCTCTCTCTCTCTCTCTCTCTCTGTCCAACGCGGCGCATTTATTGCCGGCGTTATATATCGCGGTTTATTATAGCGGCTTCGAAGGTGGCAGGTTTACGATACCTTAGCCCGCAGCGGTTCTCAATGAACCGCCAATTCCATCCATCGGTCCGCGTCCACGCGCGTATTAGCCCCCGCATAAACGGCCCTAACTATTATTATTCCATCGCGGGATAAATGCCGGTTTCTCGAGACCCCCAGCGAGCGGATGGCGTGCGGTTTCCCTTCGAATCGTGCGGGCGCGGCCACGACACATTGTTGTTGTATATAAAGCTCGATATGCCTTTTCCCAAGGCAGCGACGAAACGGCATTCGCGACAATGCGACATCTTTGAATGGGCCTTGAATACCCACCGCGACGCGGCCGGTAATGGGCGAACTTTTTAATCGGGCAAGAGAGAACCGGAGGGGGAGGAGGAGAGAGAGAGAGAGATTTTTCAGCTTTCAATAAATCATAGGCGCACGTACGACTGTATTAAGAGTGGTGGTGGTGGTGGGTGAACGAAAGGGGTAGGCGAAAGGGAACGAGGATGGCTAGACGAAATGGCCCGGAGGCAGAGCCGGTTAAAATATCGACAAATTTCCGATCGCTCCCTTTCCTCTCCTTCTTTCTCTGCTCCAAAGAAATAATTCTCGCCAACTATATATATATATATATATATATATATGTATATTTCTCATTTTTCAAAAACTATTGAACGAGGATTCAGAGAGATAATTTCACAGGCGTCGGAGCCAGTTTCGAATCGCGTGATAAAATTTCCTATCTAACTATCTAATTCAGGGAGCGGAGAAATTTTCCAAAGAAGATGACGCGAGTTCCGCGCATCGATTGATGGATCGCGTGGGCGGAGGACTGTGAACACGCGGAAGCGCCGAATTAGAATGGCTGGGAAGTCGGTTCCGCGGCTCGATGTTTGGCATTCTAATGAGGAAGGCGGCGTTTACGACGCCTCGCGCTTCTCTCGTTGCTGTTCCCGGAGCAACAGTGTTCGCGCGCGCTCAACGGGGGCACGCGTGAATCGCTGCGCTCCAATTTCCGATTGCTAAACTTCCCCCGCGCCCCGTCAATCCTCCCGAACCGCCCGTGCGATTTCGCCCGTGTTTCGCGGTAAATTAGCACGTTGTTTCCATCTTCGTTGTTCCATCACGTTCGAGTGCCCTGTTTGCCAGCCCTTGCTTCCCTCGATCGAGCGTCATCGAGTGCGTTTCAACGCCCCCGCCCCCGACCGACCAAACTCTATATTGAAACTCGTCGATCCACGGTTCAAAGTGATTCCCTTGAAATATCGTTTAACGAAGGATAATTAAGATCGAGGCGAGAGGGAGAGAGGGAGAGATAGAGAGAGAGAGAGAGAGAATTAACGATATAGTACATCCACGGGGGCCAGTTCGTGTCCTCTCGCAGTCTCGAATTATCTCGATTTGGTCGGATGATTAACTCTGAGAGAGAGAGAGAGAGAGAGAGAGGGTAGAGAAGGTAACAAGTAGAGAAGAGAAACGTCGAGGAGATGCGGCGCGCTCGATTACGTCGCACGGCGATATTTCACGTCACTTCCGGTTCCACAGCCCCTTCACCTCGAGAGGTTATGAGACTTTATTCGGAGGGAGTAAAGGAGGGGCGGAGGGGGAAGGAGGGAAGGAGCGGGAGACAGAGACGAAAACAAAGAGGCTTCGCTCGAGAATTAATTTCAATTGGATTACCGTGAATATTGTCAGCGCTTACGTCGAGGCGTCGCATTCCTCCTCTCGGAGGTTGCTACGTGCAAAGTCACGACTCTTTCATCTTATAACGAACTGACGGCGAATGAGCAATTATCGTTAAATGCGAAGTAATGCTCTTAGAAAGCATCTCCTCCACTTTTTCCATCGACTACGGGGGGTGGAGGAAGGGGCTCTTCTTCTCAATTTCGTCCGACCATGAATTTCTCGTCTCGGATGAACCGAGTCACGAACGAACCACGAATGATTCAATATATATATATCTTATTAAGTAAGTAATTTTGATAGAACGTTTTAATTATTCGTCAACTTCCATACGCGAATCGGAATCCTCGAGCACGTTCAATCGTATTTTTCGCGGTCGAATGGCAGGAACAAACGGCCGACTTTCCCGCTACTATTTCGTCCATTAACGAACCGAATCGGTGGTCGAGTTTCGTTTCACGGGAGAAGTAAAAATTTTACCGTGAAAATACGACGGGAAAAAAGGATGAAAAAAGGAAGAAGAAAGAGAGAGAGGGGGAGAAAAAACGGATAGCTCCTTTCGAAGAACAGTTTCGAATAATTCACGATTCGACCTAAATGTTCCGCGACGCGATGTGAAATCAAGATAAAACGCGCGATGGCCGCGTCCCGATATAACATTGAATCGCGTTCCCTCCCTTATAATAGAACGAGAAGAATAAGCCAAGGTTTCTTCTCGTTAGCCAGCCACAATGTCCATCGGCCGCCTCCAAACTTCACCCTCCAACTCTCGAAGGCGTTTCGACGATGAGGATGAATGCAACTATTCTTTTTCTCTCCCTCTGTTCTCTCTTTCGAGGCCAAAGGGCAAAAGTGACACGTTCTCCCTTCTCTCGATTAAGGGAGAAAGGAAGAGAGGGGGGCAGAAGGCCGATACAAGGTTCATTGTTGCGCCACGGTTGCCTATTGTACAAAAGTTTCGCCAAAGTTCGCCAATTTGCGTTTTCTTCTCGACAAAGATGCGGTGGAGGAACGCCAACGGATAATATTTCTACCTTCTACCCTGCCCTCCCTCTTTTTTTCTCCCCTTTCTCCCTCCTCCACAATATTTTCTCCGCTCTTTCCCCACCCTTACGTTTCTTCCTCTCTTTCTCTCTCTCTCTCTTCTTCAAGATGACGAGAGGATCGAGGAGTATCTTTTTATGCGAATTCGTCGTCGCGTGAGAGGGAATTAAAAGGAAACTGAAGACGCTGGATGACGACGACGATGATGATGATGATAATAATAACGATAAAGCGTGTACGAATACGAATTGACTCAGCGAGAATACGAAGCCCAAGAAACTCAAGACACTCGTCGGTCGTCGCCCTTTTTTTTTTAATCATTTACTTTACATCATATCTTCCTCTTCCTCTCCTACCCCCCTCCAAATTTTTTTATTATTCGGGTGTTATCGTGAACGAGACGCATCGTCGTCACCCGAGGAGCACGCCACTTCTATCTCTTCCGCATTTTCCACCACCCTTCAAAGTTCATTTCGTCATCCCATAAGCTGGAAAGTCTAGAGAGGCTCGTCTGACCGTCGTCTTTCAGCCTGTTTCGTCGGCGAAAATGCCGCGGGCTTGAACGGCGGGCGCAACGTTGATGGAATCTGTCGCGATAGAGCAGAGAAAGAGAGAGAGAGAGAGAGAGGAGGAGAGGGGAGTTATGTTTCTGAAAGACTGCACGAAGGGGGAAGGAAGGAAAAATGAAAAAAAAAAAGAGCAAGGAGACGACGAAAAGCGGCCCTGGATGGGAAACCAACCGAGGTTGAGGAGACGAGGCTGTATACGCGCGATAGAGTGCTCCTCTCGAGCCTCCGGCGATCGCCAAGTTTCCCGGAAATGCGTCCTCATGAGAGAATTTTCGACCCCTTTTAGCCCGATCGGAGAGAGGAGGTGTTTTAAAGAGAGAGAGAAAAAGAGAGAGAGAGAGTGCGCGCGAAAAAAGAGATTGAAATTCCGGTTGCGCGAGCACAAATTTCACCGATAATCTCGCAAAGGAAATCTTTCTCTTCGCGTCCACGAAAGAGAGAGAGAGAGAGAGAGAGAGAGAGAGAGAGAGAGAGAGAGAGAGAGAGAGAGAGCCGTTATTTGCTCCACGACGCGCCGCTTTATGCGATTTTCACCGAGTCGATAAACATCGCGATTCCAATCTCGCGAATAAGCAACTAGTTGACGCGCGCGGCGAGAAGAAGGCGAGGAGGGGAGGAAGAAGAGGGCCGCCGATGCGCCAGCGGGAAAATGTCTAGCTACAGGCCTGGGTCCTTGCCGGCGAGACGTCTTTAAGATTCATAAAAGAGCGCCAACTTGAAAATCGATCCCCCTCCGATCCGAGTCAATTTCCTGCTAACCTCGTAAACTTTCCTGCTACTAGTGATCTCTCTCTCTCTCTCTCTCTCTTTCTCTCTTTTTAATCTCTGATCGTAACGAATCCATCTTTTGGAGAGATTCATCGAGAGAAAGGCAGAAAAAGGAAGAGGGAGAGAGAGAGAGGGAGAGAAAAATTGAATACATTTCTTATTCACGAGAGGTGAGAGAGAGAGAGGAAGAGAAGAAGGTGTGAAATGTATAGGATCGGGATCAGGGATGCCCCCTGGCCAACAAGAAAAGCCCGTAAATATTCGAGATCGTTTGAATACATTCAAGACCAGACTCGATCGAATTTCCTTTTCCTGGCGCGAACTCGATGAAAAGCACAAAGGTCCTTCGTGCTCGTTAAAGTAAATTTCCACGAGACGACAGCTCGGGATGGTATATCCAGGTCATCCCCCACTCCTCCTCCTGCTCGTTTCGCTATTCCTTTTTTTAAAAACGAGGGTGGAGAAGACGAGGGGAGGAAAGGAATTTCGAAGAGAGATTCGCGTATACACATATACATACACATACAAAGTTTTCGTTTCCAATAATTACCGTGCTCGTCTCTTTTGAATCGAAAACTCGAGAAAATTGTATATGACTTACAGCACCGTTGGATGAAGCTTCGAAGCCGTTCAAGTGTGAACTGTGGCAGTGGCCGGCAGTGATCGCGCTGATGAAGAGAAGCCGGTGATAATAATTGCGTCCCCTTTTTTCTTCTGCTCTGATCAATGCGCGTACAATTTCTGGAATTAAGGAAACCATCGTGTGTACTACGATCTCATTATCCAAGCCTGGCATTCAGAAAATCAAATTAATTTCGATATCGTATCGAAACTATATATACATACACCTTTTTGGATAATGTACGCGCGGCCGTTGTACACTTATCTTAAAGGAAGCGACGAGGGAGAAATCTTGGGAGGAAGTTGATAGCCGAAGTGTGCCCAAAGTTGGCCTTTATAATGTTGCATCGGGTCTCAAAGTGGAGGTAGCACGCGTAACCGCATTGTTAAACTTGGCGCTATCGCGCACGCCCTTTTAACTTGGACTGCGGGAATATTGTAGCAAGTCGCAAGAATGTTCCAACAACGGTCCGAAACACATTATTTCGTCTCTTCTGACCGCGAATGTTGGCCACGGAATGTTTAGCGGGGAAGAAAAAGAACGGACGTTGATACAGGCGTCGAAACACTTTTCGTTTGCCTCATTACTTTCCCGCGTCATTACCTACATTGGAAAATCCTCCACGGTACGGATAAGAAGCCGTAGAAAAACTCGAGGTTGCGGTCGTCGAGGTAGGAGGGCTAATTTGTAATATATTTATCGATGTATATCGGCGTACCTCCTGAATTCGTATTTTCCTACGTATGAACGCGACGAAAATAGATCAGACTCTTCGTCTTTTATTCGTTGAGATTAAAAAACAAAAGAGCAACGCGAAAGAAAGAGAGAGAGAGAGAGAGAAAAGAATGTAATCGAAAGATCCAATTGCGGAGCGTGTCTCATTTGTAATCGGTTTTCCATTCCTCCGTGTATATGGCCCGTTTTAAGTCGCTCGATTCCTCGACGTCGCTGCGAGCCACCCTATATCTCTCTATGTACCCTATACATACGTACGTACGCGCATCCTCGTCCGAATATCCCTCAAAGAACGCGTATACACGTTTCTGAAACGAGGCACACGTATATATATACATATATATATATATATACGCGCGGTGTATACACACGCACACATACACACACGGACACAACAGACACGCGCCTCTCCGATCCCCCTTCCTACGAGTACATCCATCTCTGCTATCCGGACAAAGCGAAGGAAGCCGTATGTGCATTGAACATTGATTTTAAACGCAAGCCGTGCTACAAGACTGCCGTAAAAAAGGTTCGAATCCGCCAGACTTCCAACTTTCTGCCCCCTCTCCCTCCCTCTTTTCCCCATTCTAATGGAAAACTGGAAGCGCGCAGACACGATGGATTGATATGGAGAAGAATCCGAGACGTCTATCGGCTCGGCTCAGCGACAAGTAGCTTCGTAGACAATGGCGTAGTTACATCCACACGTGTACGACGCGCGAGCTTTTTCTCTCCTTTTTTTTCNCTCTCTCTCTCTCTCTCTCTCTCTCTCTCTCTCTCTCTCTCTCTCTCTCTCTCCAACAGTCGATTTCTAAAAGAGGTCGTTTCTGCGTTTCTACGTCTTTCTTTCCTTCTTTCCTCGAACCACTTCACGTATGCGCGTCGTTCAAGAATATAATAGCAATTTTTCCCGACGTAAGAAAAATTTTTAGAGTATTTCCAATGAACGGAGGATTCTTCGGCGTTGGAATTTTTTTTAATTCGAACTCGCGATCTTTTTAGCGAGGAGGGAATTAGCGATTCGTCGAGAACCGCTTATTAGGAGTAAAAAGTGGTGGAACTTGTGGCATGTTACACGTGGCGTGAAATACATATAGTATACGAGTGCGCGAAAATCGCCTTGTTCCTTCCCCCAGGATGTTATAGCGCGGCGGGATGCGATCGTTTAACATTATTCCGGTTCGAAAGGGAGGGAAACGCGGAGGCGAAATCGAGTCGCTCCTCTCATACATAAATTCTCGAGCGGGCTTCTTATTCGAGTTCGAGTTACGAGTGGAACGAGCGGTGAAAAATATATTTGCAGGAGGAGGGAAATTTAATTGTGTATCGTGGAAGGGGATTACGGTTTTGGAACGGTTCCTTTTTGCTGCTGCGAGTATATTATTCAACGGGACGGTAGTATTTGATGGCAAAGAAACGCCCGTCTACCTTCTTCACTTATTTAAAGGGTAAAAATATATCCTGCTCGGAACATTTCTCCAGACCTACATAATTTACCCGAGTTATTTTTCGAGAGCTACCAACGTTCTCCGTGCCACGGATGGAACAAGATTCTTCTGACATATTTCGTTCAGGAACCACTATAGAATATTAGAGACGTTCATAGAGGAAACGAGGCTATTTATCGTGTGTATATATATATTTTCCAACTTTTTCGTATCAACCGATCGAAATTTTTTTCCTCCCCCTAGTCTAATTGGGGGAAAAAAAAAAGGAACAATTTCTATCGAAAACAATTATAAATACGTTCCACACAGGCATCGACGTTTCATTCGACTCGATGTATCGAGTGACAGGCTACCTAACCTACACCCGAGAACCTTCTTTGATTATTTAAAGGGTCAAAAGCGAAGCATCTCCCCTTCCCTCCCTCCCTTATACCGTGTCACGTGCACGGTACACGCCCCGCGTGTGTATCGGCCACGATTCAAACTTATTTCACGGGGCGTACGACAGTCGGTAAAGTGGTTTATATATCGGCTCGTGAAATTCGGGACCGAGTAAATTCTCGCCCGTGTCCTCCCATGAAAAATTGAGATGACAATCCTCTTCTCCTTCTTCTTCTTCCCTCCTCACCCGTTGGATGAAATGGGATTGGGAGCTTGTGAATCAGTAAAGAGACTAAATTTGTCTCTACCCGATATATATATATGTATATATTGTTCGGGGAAACGAATTATTTTTGAAACGATGATGCGTCCCGTATCCGAAAATATTGCGTAAACTTTTTCCCTGCTCAGACAAACGAACAGTATATATCCGTTACGTTTTCCTGCTCCCGATGCCGATTTAAATTCTTAATTTCAAAGGAAACGAGATGGGGGAGGAGATCTCGATATTCGATCACGAGTACACACGGCAAAAGGAGAAGACGAAAAACGTGGCGCGGGCAAATATTTTTGCCGTGTTCAACGATATTCAATTTGGCGTCGCGCGTGTCGTACAAACGACGACACCCCTTGCGTCTACTTTCTTCGGTTATTTAAAGGGGTCAAAATATATAACGCAGCCAGGACTCTCTTTCACCGCCACGTGCATACGCTACACTATGTGTAGATACGCCGCTCCAAAGTTATTTCGCGGGGGGGTGAGGAGAGGAAAGGAGAGGAGAGAGGAGAGGGGAGAGGGGAGAGGGAAGGGGAAGGGGTTTCGGGCTACCCGTCGTGTTCCCTATGTGCATACAATTTCCCTATGTACGAGGACCGTCTCCTATACATATGCGTATGAGCATATCTGTGTCTGCGCGCGCTCGCGCGCTCGCGTGTGTGTATTCTGCGTATCTATGCGAGGGGAGAAGCACACGGACGAGAGAACAGGAGACGGAGAAATATGCGACAGTGCCCAGAGAGAGAGAGAGAGAGAGAGAGAGAGAGAGAGAGAGAGAGAGGGAGAGGGAGAGAGAGAGAGAGAAGCGGCGTACCATGAGCGCTATGTGGAAAGAGGGGCGTAGAAGGGGTGGACTAGTGGAGCAGGGGCGCGAAGGGGTACGAGCGTAATATCGGAACCCCAAACGGTAATCGATATCACATATATCTCGGCCGATGTATATTCAACCATCCTGCACGGTTTTCCGAAAGGAGCCCCTTAATAAAACTACTTACGAAGGCCCGGAGAACGTCTCCTTCCTCGGATTCGCTCTCCTTCTCCTCTCTCTCTCTCTCTCTCTCCGTTCCCGTTCCCGTTTCTCGTCCGTTTCGCCGTTCGTATATTACGACCGGCTTAAAAAGAGAGCCAAATGGCACGGCTTTTACGATAGGAATACCGAGTCTCCGTCCTTGGACGAGGTTGACGCGGGCGTTAAGCTTCGTCGGATATATTAAAACGCGTCCCGCTTCTCCTTCGAACTCGTTCGAGACGAGTCTGTCGATCGATAGATTCGAGAAGAAAAGGAAAAAAAAAAAAAAGAAAAAAAAGGAGAGAGAGAGAGAGATGGGATTATTCACACCGATTATTAGCATTATTCCAGAATCGCGGCATTACCAAATCGCGATTTTCTTCTCTCTCCGCTGACGGATTCCGACAAGAATACGATCCGTGAAGCGTACGGGGATGATTTTTCGAGATTCTTTTAATATTATGATCGGTCGAGATCGTTGGATCGTGAATGGAACGAATATTCGCATTAACGTCGCGTCGTAACGTGGCGTACGATTTCTTTGAAAAGGGGGCGGTTGAAATTTTCAAGGGGTGGTGGAGGGGGCCGAGATTTTCGACGAGAAAGTGGTCGGGCGGGGGGAGGGAGAGAACGTTAACGAGTGGAGGAAGCGGAGCATGGAAAGAAGAAATGAATATGAAATTAATAGTATTCCGCCAAGTGCAGCCTGGCGCAACTCCATGCATTTATATGCGCTCGCCGGGAAAGCTTTTGCCTTTCCGTCTATCGCCTTTTCTCTCCGCGTTCACGCCTCCTCCTCCTCCTCCTCCTCCTCCTCTCCCTCTCGCCATTCTTTCCATTTTTCTCGCCCCCTCGCTATCTCTTTCCTCCCTCCCTCCCCCTCCGTCCGTATTTTTGAGCGACTTTTCACGCGTCTTGTCGCACAATTCCACGGTGTCGTATCAAGAGCCCCGGCAACGACAATGGACAAACGGGCGGAGAAAGGTCGGCTGAAAAGAGAGCCCCCCCGCGTCAAGATATTGTTCTTCCTTATAGCCGTCTCGTCGTGGAAATTGCCACTCTCCCCTCCCCCTCCCCTGGATATTATTGCATCGTCGTATTTGATTCGATACGCTTTTTAAATTCAACGACACTTTGACGGATTTATCGACGTTCCAGCTCGCGCTGCTTATCTCTCGCCGAAAAGGGAACGAGAGAAAGAGAGAAAGGGAAAGAAAGAAAAGAATTTGCCATTCTTTCCCTATCCGCACGATTTCCTCCCCGAGAATTTCCTCCACGTTCGTAAAACGCGCCACGTCTTTTCTTTTAAGCGTTCGAGTTCCGAGTATCGATCACGGGTCGTATTTGTACGTACCGAATACGTTCGATCGAGAAGAAAGAATCGTTTTCTCCTTTCCTTTCATACGATTTCCAACACTTCTTGCCTTTCCTCGCGATCGAAAAACATCCTCCTCTCCTCGATGGAGACTGGACGAATGGATGGAGAGAAGAAGAGGGCCCCGTCGTAATTCGAAAGTGACCGATTGTCCGAAATCTCTATTAAACCGTGACTCGCAAGACGCTATATGGTAATTAGCCGTAGAAACTTGCCAGGCGAATTGTAGCGGGCGCCTATGGGCGAACTATGCCCGCATGCCCCTTGGGTACCAAATACCAGCACCGGGGAGAGGTGGGTTAGGTGGTGGCGACATTACTAAAATGTCAGAGAATGTCACCCATCTCATAATCTATGCCCCGCGTCCTCTCCTCCCTCGTCTCCGGCCTCTCTGCAACCGCTAACCTCGAGCTTCCACCGGCAGAGCCCTCGGTTTAACCCTCCCTCCCCCTCCCCCTCCCGCGCAGCGTTGCTGCCGCTGCCGCTGTGGTGGCCCCTCTGGAACTCGCCCCTTCCTCTCTCTCTCTCTCTCTCTCTTCCTCTTCTCTCTATCTTTCCTTCTCCTTCCTCCGCCAGTGGCCTGGCCTCGCCACGGTGCACCAGCCGCATTCTCGCGAGAAATTAATTTGGCCCTATTAAAATGATCACTTCTGGATTTAAGTTACGATCTCCTCCCCTCTTTTCCGCCCCCATCCACCTCCAACGCCTTCCATCGCCGCGTTCCATCAGGAGAATGGAGGGCGCCGAGTATATCCCTCTCGGCTTTCTCGGTGTCATTCATCGTGGCAGCGGCTCCGTGACGTTTCAGGAGCACGATTGCCGGCTGGCTCGAGGGTGGCTCGAGGCGGTGACGCTGTTATACGAGCGTTATACGCCCGCTCTCTCGCGTCCGACACGAGAGGTTTTAGCTGCCGCGTAAACGGGAGAAGAGAGCCGCGCTCGTCGGTTGACGCGCGGATAAATATCGCAGGGTGTGCGCTCCCAAACCGCGTGCAAAAATCGTGGTTCCCTTCGCGAAATAACAATACGAGCATCGTCGTTTCTCGACCGAGTTGCACGAGATTCGAAAACTGGCGAACACGAAGACGAATCTTGGAATTTCTTCCGAGAGATTGCTCTTAAACGGTGGTGGTGGTTTACGGACGAGTGATTCGGACGGAAGAGGGAGAAGCGTTGGGGGGGGAAAGCAGTGTTAATGGACGGATAACGCGAGCCAATTTTACCCCTATCCCCGTGGGACGAGATTAAAAACTGTTCAACACCACGGCTGTTAATTTCTAACGCGACACGGGATTTATAAATTACCCCGGCATCGATATGTAACCGTGTGCACAACCGTATCCCGCGGGATACAGCTTGCGCAGCTGCGTACACGCGCGTAGCGGGTGAACAAGTAATAAAATATGTCGTCCACGCTCTCGGGATGCTGAGCGTGACCACGCGTAATATTACGCGGCCAACACGGTTTCCATCCCCCACGGTTGACGGGGGAAAAAACAATTTCCTTCGCCGCTTTAGGAAATGGTGAAGCGAAACCGGAATAAACCGCGCCTCTCCTCCGAACACGGATTAAATTTACACCACTGTACGCTTCGTTGTTATCCGCACCGCGGTTATCGTATTAATATGCTAATTATAAAGCGTGCGTTATCCTTCTCTCTTGAGAGAGAGGAGAGAGATTTTGAAACTACTTATACGCGAAGGGGAAAAAATTCGACACGAATAATCTCGAAATCGATTGAGAATTAGAGCCAAAACATGGAGTCCGATTTATTATTTTTTTAAAGATACACGCGTGTCAAAGAGTTAAGAAAGGATTTTTCCAGGCGCTGCTTTATTCGAGGACATCCCTCCCTCCCTCCCTCCCTCCTTGCAAGTTCATTCGACGAGAAAAATGCTGGGCCGGACGAGATAATAGCACAGGTTCGAATTTCTGTTATCCGCGCGTGCGATCGTCGTATCAGCCGAGGGCGGTAATTGGTTGGGAGTGCTAGCGTGCCGCGTGGAGGCGGGGTGCTGCGATATGCTTTCTAATATTTGCACACTTTGATTGGAGTTTGCCCAGACGCCCCTCAAATTAATTACACGCTTTTTCGCGTGTCCCGCATTCAACGGCGCGAAAACGATGGATCTTCCAATCGCATTTCCATTTTCCCCGACACGTGTATCTCCTCCGACCCGATTCTTTGCCACCGATAAAACGGAAACACCTTCATTTCGATACACTGTCCCGGATAGAGGCCAAGAGCTAAACGTGGATTTCCACGTAATTTCGACTAATTTCCCGCTAACGAACGAAACGTATCCAATTACTATCGAAAAGGGCGAGAGAGAGAGAGAGAGAGAGAGAGAGAGAGAGAGAGAGAGAGCGACGGGGAAGATGGACGGAGAGAGAAAAAAAGCGCTTTTATCCGTTATTCAATAAACACGACCAACTCCTTCAAAGGTCCTCTTTTTCAATTATGAATGCCAATCGAGGCAAGACAGCGGAAAGGATTTCCCTCATCGAGAATCAGCTTTTGATCAGCGGGGAAAAGCATCGGTGATCCGATTCGAATAATTAAGTCTGCAACTGTGGATCGTTAGTGGCCCATCGAGCGAGGGTAACCCGTGGCTGGGATATCCCGCGCTCATTAACATCCGATCAAATCCCGTCAAACACGAGCACGACGTCGATTGATCGACCGTTATCGCGACCCTCTTATTCCTTCGTTTTCCAAGGAAAACGAGGTGTCGCCGTGTCCTCGTCGTCGTCGAGGTCCGGCGGAAACTCGGCCGCGAAAATCGAGATTAATTAAAATTTCGTCGGCGCGAGATTTCGACGCTAATAATCGCTAATTACGCCTTGGTATCGACGCCTCGCTAATTAACCGTGCTCGACCCGAGCTTTAATTAACCGAGGCGGCGTGCCTCGGAAACGGAAACCTTCTCCACCGGCGAGATGTCGCTAGACGACAACCACCGCCCGCGAAAATATATTCCTTCCCGTCGAATATCTAATTTTGTAATTCGATTCGAAGGGAGGGAGGGGAGGAAGGAAAAAACTCGCTTTCGACCAAATTAAAAAAACACCGCCCTTACGACTAGAGGCGCGAGATTCGTCCTTAATCGAGCGAAACCAGGCCAACGCGATTGGAAATACGTGTTAACGAGACGATTCCATTAGCGCAAGTTGCGTTAAAATATACTAGCGGAGTAATAAGTCAATATTAATTAATAAACGGGGATGGCGATCCTCGTGGGGATCCATCCTCCCCCTCTCCAGATACGCTTGGATATTAATCGCGTTTCCTGGTTTCGTTTCGACAACGGGCGAAGCAATAAACGGAATATTTTCACGAGAGAGAAGCGACGAATTTTTGTCACCATCATGGAAAAAGATATATATATATATACGCGTATTGCAAGAGCTGGCGTAACGTTCACGTCTCGATGATATCGATACGTCTTGGAAAGATGTTGGTCGATGTGTATCTGGGATACGAGTAAACGGTGGTAGTAGGGAAAATCGAAGAGAGAGAGAGAGGTTCATTCGGTTAGAAATTCCGACATTTTTCTCCTTAAATGCTCGCTCACACAGAGGAGATACAGAGGAGAGAAGATTTCCGCTTCGATTGACGATTCTGACGTCTGTTTCTACCGATCATCCCTCCCTGGATCCATCCGGATCGGAATTAGATTTATCGCGACGTCCCGAAGAAATTACGCGTGACGAAACTATTATTCTTCGACGCATACATCGACGTATACATCTTAAACGTACCAACTTTCTTTCGTCGCGAATCTATCTCGTAGAGGGGAGGGAAAGCCGCTTATCGCGCGTCACGGATTCTTCTCGAGGCATCTATCTTTGACAGATGCACAAATAACGGAATAGTATCGGTAAGAATCAAGCAACTGATCGAGAAAGATTTAAAACCCAGCTCCTCTCTCGATCATCTCGAAATCTTTCGCTTTTCTCCTTCTCCTTCTTCTTCTTCTTCTTCTTCTTCTTCTTCTTCTTCTTCTACTTCGCGGGTTGGCTCGAGGACCGCTGGTTCAAAGGGGCGTCTCTCGTCGCCGCGCGAAACGAGAAAGAAATCCGATGGAAAAGGAGGGAGGGGAAGGGAGAAACACAGATTCATAAAAGGGAAAAGGAGAGGGATTAAAGGGACCACCCCCTTGCGGGCGGGAAGAAAGTCGTTCAAAGAATTTACCGTGATGACGGAGAAAGGTGGCGGAGAAAGGAACGGATTGAAAGAGAGGCGGGGAACAAAGCGAGGAGGAGGAGGAGGAGGAGGAGGAGGAGGAGAAACGAAACGAGGAGGCGAAGCAAATATAAAGATATCGGGATTGTAAGGCAGCGAGGGAACCAAAGTATGGAAAGAGGAGGCTCGATTTTCCCCAGGACTGGAAAAATATTTGCACCCTCCTCCGCCCATACAATCTTCCTCTCTCTCTCTCTCTCTCTCTCTCTCTCTCTCTTTTCCTCTCCTCTTTTTTTCTCTGGACCGGTTCCACCGGTTCTCTCTTCGGTATCGGCTATTCCGTCTCCATATTCCAAAGTTTCACAATCCGCAACGACTTTCGCGCGTCTCCCTTTTTTTCCCCTCCCTCCCCCTTCTCTTCACCCTTCGTCTCTCCCCTTCCCCCCGTTGCCGTCGCGGCGCTCCGGCCAACGTGCATCGGAAAATATGAATCCTTCGTCCCGTCCGCATTGTCTGGGACCTGTATTTGCCACGGGCACACACACGGGCGAAACCTGTTCGAACCGTTGGGAACGCGCAAGCGTGTGCGTGCGTGCGTGCGTGCGTGCGACTGTTTGCTCGCAGGTGGTGACAAAGATCGATCGTGGCGGGTTGGTGGACGGGATGAAAAAAAGCGGAGAGAGCGAGACGGAGACAGAGGCGAGCCTCCATCAGGGGGTGGAGGATGGTCAAAACGGACGCGTTGTCCGGCCAAACGATGATATACCGCGGCTACGTTCGAAATTTTCACAATTAACGTCGCGTATCGCGCGAAACACGGATTTTTCGAAAAGCGACCGTTGCTCGCTTCCCACTAATACCACTGTTGCTACTACTACTACTACTACTGCTGCTACTGTTATAACACGAGCGCAAGATGACGGATGATCCGCCGTTTGTTCCACGGGGAATAAAGTAATGCGCGACCGACAATGCGGTTAACTCGCGTAACCACCCGTCGTTCGTTCGTCCGACTTCTAACTTCGTGGAATCGAGTTCCGCGGTGTTAATTTCCCTAACTCGCATTCCTCCTTGCTTCTTGTCCTCCTCGCTTCTACATCCCGACTCGATGATCCCCCCCTTCGCGGCTCGACCCAACCACGTCTACTCGAACGAGCGAACGGATTAAAGCTCGAAACCGTTTTCACGCTACCGAGCACGCCACCAGTTGTTGGAAAAAAAGTTACGACCCTGGAGGAGCAGGTACAGCAGCAGGCAGGCAGGAGGGCGGCCGAGCGTTGAAAAATCGTGGCCGCCCGTTAAATAAAAAAAAATGAAGAAGGAGGAGGAGGAGGTCTGGTTTAGAGAGACGAGACGGCATTTGTTCGCGTCGGTGGCCGGTGAATTAACGCCTTTTCGCCTCGGCCGACAGCGTGAAAAAAGGGGAGGAGGGGGCGTGGGAAGGAGAAGCGCGAGTAGAATTACGGGTACGGAATGGATTTACGATACTCGATAATAAAGCGTAAATAACGAACGGGGAAGGAGTCGTTTATCGGGGATCGTGCTCGAACGTGTTTAGAACGTGCGGGGGTGGTGGTGATCCAAGCGTGGCCGAGCGCCACAAAACCGCCGTCAGAACGTACTCCTCCGCTTCTTCGACTTCTTCCTCCTCCTCGAGTCGTCACATTGTGCGAGCCGAGTCTTGCACTCCGTTGTGTTCGTAAAACACCCACTTTTCCCGCCCTGCTACTCCCCGAGGGCCCTCGAGTTTTCATTGTTCGATTTCGAAACGCTCCCCCACCCGCCTCGCCCCCTTTCCTTCCCCTTCCCCTTTCCCTCTCTCTATTTCCCCTCCGATCCTACTCCATTTTTCACGCTTTTCTTCACGTCCCAGCCGCGCCCGTCACCCAACGTGACAAGTACGTAGCAGAAACGTAAGTAGAAACGACGCGTATAATAAGCGACGTGACGCGACCGATTTCTATCCATTTCTTCTCCGAGAAAGATATTCGAGATCGGGACGATGATGCGAATTTTATGATATCGTTTCGAGCCTTTAAAGAGACGATTCGAGCTAAGCTAAGCTTTCCTTCGTTCAACTCGATTCTATCTAGAAGAAGCATTTTGTGCTTCTCGACGACGAAACAATTCGCGGCCGCTTTATCTCATTGCGCCTCGTTTCGTCGCCTCCTATCCCTCTCCCTCCGCTGGAAATCCGGATAAAGGGAAAACCTCTGGCTTTTAACCTCGCGTCGTTCCGTGATACAATTAATAGCCGCGATACAACCGCGAACATTTGAATCTTCTCAATGAACATTTGAATCGGCGAGAAACCGTTCTCTCATTTTGCAACCGTGCCGTTATTGTTTAAACCACCGATTCGTTTGCCTCGTTTTGCTCGAGATCGTAAAATATTACCCCGTTTCATCGTCGAGGAAAGGAGGTGTTTGATCCCAATGAAACTACTCTTTCGAAAAGTTACGTCCCAGCAACGGACACACCCGCCTCCCGTTTCCTGCTCACAATCCGTTACATCACAATGTTGCACGTCGCGCCACGACTCCCGATATTCCGTTGTGTTCCGTGAAACAGCCACTTTTCCAACAACCGATACTCCCCAAGGATCCTCGAGAGGTTTCTTTGTTCGATCTCGAAATACCGTTTACTACTATCTTGTCCCTTTTTTTCTTCTCTTTTCTTTTCCTTTCTCCTTTTCCTCCACCCTCCTCCCCCACCCACTCAGTCCTCTTCCTCCTCCGAAACGAAGAGTTTCGAGGCGGTTCGATCGAGTATCGATCACGATCGATTCGAAACGCGGCTAATGAGACGCTACTTTCGAAGGAAAGTACGGGAGGGGGATGAAAAGAAAAGGAGGACGACGGTTAATAGTCGGACGGGGGAAAATAAAAAAAAAAAAAGGGAAGGAGGGAGGGAGGAGGGTAACGTCGCGATCGAACTGCAAAACCGCAAAGAGCTTTTCGATACGCTTGTAGAAAACGGTGTAATGGCGGGAGGAGGAGGGGATGGGGCGCATGGTCGAGTGCGGAAAACAATTTGTTGGCTGCGAATCGTTCGTGGAATCTCTGCTTTCCGGTAAATCGTTCCGTCGAGAGAACATTATTGCCCGGATGCCGGATCGTTTTATCGAAATAGTTAAGATTTCCATGCTCCACATTTTCCATCGCGATTCAACCCTCATTCCCCCCTCCCCTCCCCTCTCCTTCCCTCGATATATTTTTCACCGTTCGAATTTGGAAATTCGCGCGCACGCTCTCGATTAATGGGAGTATCGTAATCCTGGAAATGTTCGTTTAAACGAGTCGAGGGAGAGGGAGAGGGAAGGAAAATGACCGAGCCATTGCTCAACTTTGCCCCCCCCGTGAAAAGAGAGGGAGGGAGATCCTTTTATCCCAATACCATTTTCAAGAGACAAGGAAACAATTACCAGGACCGTGTTACCCCTAATCTGAAAATCTTGTTACGATCCTCTTCCTTTCTTTCTTCTTACAAAGACAAACTTCCACAGGGGGAGGGAGGGAGGGAGGGGGAGGGAGGAGTCGTCCTCCTCCTCCTACAACCTTTCGTTATCCTTCGTTCGCGATAATTTGCCACGGTTTGCGCAATTCGATCGATCCTTGTGCATCGATCCACTTTCCTTCTCGCTCTGTCCCGCGAATTATTTCCCATTTTCTCCAACTCGAGGAAGGATACGTACTTCGTTACGTATTCGTTCGTATTCGTAACGTACGTGTCGCGTGATCCCTTTATCCCCGGAATTTCATCGAAGAAAAAACGGAGAAGGAGAAAAAGAGAGAGAGAGAGAGAGAGATGCAAGCTCGGTGCATCAATTTCAGGCGTATGCGAAAGAATGTCAGAGGCGATGGGGTGCGCGTTGAATTTTCATGAGAAACGCAACGAGCCGTCGAAATAAAATCCCCGGGACGAATAATATCAAACGCGGTTACTTGAAAGAGCAAAGGGCCGTGAAATTCATCTAGACCGGAAATTTAGCGCAGCATGGAGATCGGCATAGAGGGGGTGGAGGAGGGGAAAAAGAGAGCAAGTGAAAGAGAGAAAACGTGGTATCATTTCGCAGGTGTTCCCTTCCCTCTTCCATCCTAGTTTTCTATTTTTCCGCCCCGCAACACCATCTCCTCACCGGTTACCTTTCACCCCGCTTAATTAACCCGTCTAAATAGAATGAGCTGACCGTTAATCCCCTGGTCTTGAATCACGCAAAGAAAATTTAAACCGCGTAAAACAAAACGGGCATCGAATTGAAGAGTTCGTCAACGTGCGAGCGAAGATTTGACAAAACGTTCTCGAAAACAATATATATACATAAATGTGCTCCGCAAGAAGAAATCTAAACCGTGTCGATTGGTCCATCACGATCTTCATGCCATTGCTCGAGAAGAAATCGCGGAAGCGAGACGTTGAAGAAGAAGAAAGAGAAGGAGAGAAGAAGAGGGAGAGAGAGAGAGAGAGGAGAGGGGAGGGATAGAAAAACTAAAGGGAGGCCGGCAAAAGTTCCGGCGAAGTAATGGCTTTTAAGTGTGAAACCGTTCTCTAGATTTCTCCTGTCATCCACGTTAAAAGGTACGCCGATCTATCCGCTATCCACGCGACGAGAAATTTCTTCCTCTTCTTCTTTTTTTTTTTTCCCCCTTCCTCGCTTTATTTTTTCTTTTTTTCCTTCCATCTTCCCTTCTCTCGTTCCCATTTCCTTCCCCTTTTACCGATTCGACACGATGGATACGAGGCGTGAATCGCGGCGAGATCATTACACGCGATATCAGTCGAGGCACCGCTATTTCCAGTCGATAGGGTAGTTCGGGGTTGCAGAGATTCGGGATGGCGCCGGCGCTGCTAAGCTACCCTGCCAGCCAGGATTTCGGTCCAGACCGTTTGTCTTTTCTTCACCGAATTAGTATGGATTTAGCGGTAACAGGAGGGGAAGGAGGGATAGAAGGAGGAGGAGAGAGAGAGAGAGAGAGAGAGAGAGGAGGAATGAAACCTGAACCGCGAAAGGGCTTTAATCAGTTGCCATTGTGTTAGCGTGCGCGCGCATTCGCAAGGGAAAAATTAAAAAACAACGTATCACGCCAGATATTTGGATTAAAACTATAAATTCGCTCGGTATCGTTCGCCATCTTTTAATTAAATAATTACATCTCCGCGTTAAAGAAGTCTCGAACGTTGGACGAATGCCGGAATTGGATTAATTATACCTAACCCGAGGAATAAAATGTTCCGCGTTGGTCTTTAATAAAATTATGCCACTGTGTGTAATTCGAGGGGAAAAGAAGCGGGCGGTAAAAGAAGCAAGGAGGTCGAGTAATACCTCCGCTTCGCGTACTGCTACTACGAGCTTCCACCAACCTCTTGAAAATTCCGTTTCCTCGAAAAAAAGGGGGGAAAGAAAAAGAAAAAGAAAGAGAAAAATAGGGGGGAAAAAGCGAGAAAAAGAAATAGGTGACGGAAGTGTGCGGTTGCTCGAACGGTTCACGACGCGATGCACGACTCGGAGGAGAAAGATCATTACAGATATCGTTGGCGGAGCTTCTCTCTCTCTCTCTCTCTCTATCTCTCTCTCTCTCTCTGTCTCTCCCTGTCGGTATCGCAGACGAAGGCGGTAGGTGTTCGGTTAGCGCCGGCGCTAAGCTTCTCTTCGTCGGCTTTGAACCTGAACGTTTGCATTTCACGCTACCACGCGGGTTGGACAAAGAGGCATATAACAGGGAAGCGCGGAGAGAGAGAAAGAGAGAGAGAGAGAGAGAGAGGGAGGGAGAATCGTAGATACGTAAGTAGTGAAGAAAGAGGGGGAGAGCGGAGGAGAAGGAGGAGAGTTTAAGAAAATGAAGGTTGATGGAGAGGAAGGGAGGAAGAAGGAAGATCGAGAGGGTGGAAGACAGGGTGTATATACAGAGAAAGAAACAGGGAGAAAGGGGAAGGGAATAAGGGGTGGGTGGAACCGGCAGAGAGAGAGAGAGAGAGAGAGAAGGGTATAGAGAGGGTGAGGGACGAAGGCAGAGAGATAGAGAGCAGCCCGAGGCCATCGCTAACGACGCCATTGTCAGCGGCCTGGCCATTGTGCCAAGCGTCCTGTACGAAACGCCGATTCCTAGCTGCGATCGCGGAGCCACGGTATATATTACAGGGAGGCCGAATAAAACAAATCATTGGGCGATGACGATGCGACCGAATCGATATATACCAGCGCCACTATTAAAAAGGCGGATCTGTTACGGATGGAAAACGAGAGTTAATGGCGAATCGATGATGCGCGTCACCGAGAAACGATAAATCTAGCCTCGATGATTCGATTCGAAGAATATCCTGAATGAATATCCTCTCCTAGTTTTATTATTTTTTTTATTCGGATGGAAACGAATTCTTCTTCTTCTTTTTTCTTTTTTTCCCTTTTTTTTTTCGTGGGACGGAAAGTGGAGCGGAAAGAGAAGCATCGGCGGGAAACGAGACGAAAAGTGTGCGCGTTCGATAATACACCTTCACGCGAAACGTTTCGAAAAAATGTACGTGGAAACCGCGCGGGGGAATTAATTCGTCGAAAAGATACGACAAGTGAAATTATATACGGCTTTAATAGAACCTCGTGACCCGGGAAGAATATACGAATGTGTGGAAAGTAACAAAGTTAATGCAAAAATTTGAATGAAAAAGCTAACACCACGACTAAATATATATATATATATATATATTTATTATTCCCTTGCGCTCTATACGAATAATATTAATTCAGAGTTCACTCGGTGGATAAACTCTGTCCACTTGGCGTTCCCGGGATATTATTTAATGCCCGTAGAGGAGAGAGAGAGAGAGAGAGATGTTGCAAAGTGGCCCCCGTTAAATAAACTTTCGACTTTGTATATCCGGATGGAATCGATCGCAGCTGCCTCCCCAAGTTCCATTGCCGAGGGGATTCGTCTCCATCGAGGAGAACAATTTCGTATCGGAGTTCGCGGAATTCCGCTCTAAGAATTCGTCTAGCCTTTCGAAATACTACTGGCCGGGTGGACAGTCGACCGATCAGAGTCGGTCAAACTTTGGGAACGATCCATCTGTTTCTCCGACAAAAGAAAAAAAAGAAAAAAGAAGAGAGATTAATGGGGCGAGATATATAAACTCTAAAGGAAAGTATATATATATATATATATATATAGTTGTACACGTGTCGGATAAAAATCCCACCAACTGGAAACTTTTCTATTATCGAGATATATAAGGAACAACAATTTTCGAAAATCGCGCCAACTTTAAATTTTCTTTTTCGCGAGATAAATTTTTGAATTCTTCCCCCGATCGATTTAAACTTTAATAATAATTAATATAATATATATATATATATGTATACGAAAAATTGTTTAACGCTTTAAACGGGGCTCATTCCGACGAGATCACGAGTCAGTTTTATTGTTGAATGCGGCTGAATCCCGAGTCGCGAGGAGGGGAGGAGAGAAGGGTGAAAGAGTGAACGGGACGACAAGTTCTCGTTCTGCCTCTCTTTTCACAATACGATTGAATCGATGCGGCTTGGATACAAGCTGTCTGCGTGGTGTGAATATTTAATGAATGTAACCGTTAATGAGGCACGGTCATATTAGTATTAATTAACGGTAGGACGCTCTTCACGTTTCCATCGTACGAAAAAGAATTTCGATGAAAAGGACGACTTCGAGAGGCGAACAGATAGAGAACGAGATAGAGATAGAGACAGAGAGAGAGAGAGAGAGAACATTCCGATCGTTGAATAACGCACAATGTTTCGTTTCCTTATTAATTTGCGCGCACAGACGAGCAAAATGTTCCTTTTATTGTTATCACCAAAGAAATCCCCATTTCCATTGAAAAAGTGGAACCACAAGTTGTACAACAGTTTCGGCAAGAAAGAAAAAAAAAAAAAAAAAAAAGAAGAAAAAAAAGGACAAGATCGATTTTTCATTAACGTCATCTGGGGAAGTTAATTACTGCGCGGGTGAAGTAACAAGCTATCATCGATTTGATCGAATGTCTGCTATCCACCACCAGCTTGGTTGCTAAAAAAAATCTATCGAAATATCGAAATTTAAAAACGAGCGAGAAAATTTATTAGGGGGAAGGGAGGAGGAGAGGGGAAAGAAAGGAAGAAGAAGAGAAAAAAATTTCACGCCGTGCAATGAACAAATAATATCCGCCATAAAAGACTATCCTCTTTGACATTTAAGGCATCGTGTCCCAAACTCCCGGATGGAGGGATTTAATGGGATCGAGAATGAAGATATCTTTGTATGGCGTAAAAGGCTTTGAATGTGTTGATAGGTTAACAGGATTAAGGCGGGTTCAGCGTGACCCTACAAAGCGGATACTTCAGTTAAGCCACACAGTCGTGGAGACGCGACTAGAAAATTTGCGAGTGACGTTCGAAACCGGGGCGCGAAGGAAAAAATTAAAGGTAAAGTTTGATATTTCCAGTTGGAACTGGGATGATGAAACGTATGCAAATCGGATTTACGAGCCGGCGTACGGATTAAAATAAATTTTCTTAAGTGGATATCCCGATGCGAATCGGGAGTGCGAACTAAAATAAAACGAAAAAAAGAAAAAAAAGGATTGCAAAAATACGATGACTCGATGATCGATAACGAAGTAAAAATGGAAATCCAACGACCAGGTTTGATTTAAAATTTCGGTCGAAAATCTAATAAGATAAATGGAGAAAAACGCGTCTCCCTATATCCTTTTAAGAGCGTCCTCGAAAAGTCAGGAAATAAAATAAATGATGGAAACGAGAAAGGCTAACCGACGCGTGTTTTCATCGAAACTTTTCAAAAGCGACGCGGTAAATTAATGTCGGGTCCGAGGCCGGGATGCAATCGCGCGAAATATCTGTTTTTGAGTTTCATATTCATTCGTTTGACCCAAATTCGCGGTGGATAACATCGATATAGGCGTCGTCACAAATTCGAGGCCGATTACGAGACGAATCGAAAGTCTCTCGTCAAACGGATGTCGCACTCGCGCGCCAGACAATTTCATTCAGCGAAAATATTCATTTACCCGACTTCCTGTCGCAGCTGGCAAATATTATATCGCGCGTGGAACTTGCGCGCGTTAATCCTACTCTTCCTCTCCGCTCGTTCCGACCGACGTTCCACCACCGTGCGCGATTGGCGATTATTTAACATCCAATTTGTCCATCCCGCGGAACAAGACGAGAGAGAGAGAGAGAGAGAGAGAAAGAGAGAGAGATCTTCGATTCGTTTTTCTCGATCCCCTCAAAAAAAGGGGATACACCCTTTTTGACTCGTACACCGTTCACGTTCAATTTGGAAAATTTGAAAATTACGGATCGGTTCTTTCTCCTTTCTTTTTTTTTTTTTCAGCGGCAAAAACAACACGATAAATACAACGCGTTTCTCGATTGCGCTCTCGACGAATTTGATACGAATTTTCCAATTGCAGTCACGAATCACGAGTATATTGGATTCCATTAGTAGCTTTAATGTCTAACGGTAAATATCGACGTCCGTCCGACTGTTATTGATACTATTAATAAATTAATCCCACGCCTACCATTTCTAAACCAGATGGGTCGATGCACGAACAAATGATTTAATTAAAATTGCCTCGATTGATCTATTGCGACGTCGTTAGAATCGCATACCGACGCTTATCGAGCGTCCACGACGATTACGATTTCGAGATACTCGACGCGAAACCAATCAAAATCGAGCGAGAAAACAGACATATATATATATATATATATACACGCAAACAGATTTTTCCGGCACGAAAAATTTCGCGTTTATCGATTACCGATTACCCCTTTCGATTTAAAAAACGCAAACGCGTTGGAGAAAAAATATCGCTTTACGTACGCTTCTACGCGACACGGAGCATCGAGCGAATACGTTCGACTTCGACCGTGTTACGAATTCGATTGAAAAAGGTTAAACGTACGAAAGCAAAACAAATATATCCGCCGATAACATTGCGCGAGGTGAAAGACGAACGTTTCGGGAGGGGATATAACGCGATATAACGCACGATTTTCACGACTACGCAATACGCTCGATTGTCATTAGATCGATATAAAAAAATCTCCTTCTCTCGATATTAATTTTCTCGCGGTGGAAAACAATGCTCGGATTCGATTTTCCTCGCGAATAGAAGAAGCGTAATTCACTTTGCTCGCGTATCGAAACCCTCTCCCCTCCCCACGGTATTTACTACTACCAGTACTACTACTATTACTACTACTATTACTACTACTAATACGAGTCGCGTTTCCACCTCGTCACCGTGTGGCTTCCGCTCTCAAAAAACACGTTTCAAGGTTGTACAAGAGAGTAAAAATTTACTTACTGGTACTTTCTTGTTCTTCGTCCGAATCGCAGCACGTTTTGCTCCCGAAACGTGGTCGAAAACACCTGGAATCCTTGCGCGGTCCTTGCGTCTTGTTGCGTCCTCTCTTGCGGCGACAAGCACGGCGTCGTATATATGTACGTGTGTGTGTGTATGCGTGTACGTACGTGTGTACGTGTGTATGTGCGTGTGCGTGCGTGTGTGCGTGCGTGCATGCGTACGTGTGCGTATGTGGAGACAAGAGTCCCGTGCTCCGTGAGATTCTCGTCGAACGATCGTCGCAACGACGTGACCGATACGCTTCTCTTGGACGAACTGAGCTCTCCCCCCCTTGCGCCGGCCTTATATAGCACCCCCACCCCTCTAATCTTCCCCTGAATATCCCTTCCACCCAAGTAACCCCTGCACGGAAGACGGGAGCTACGTGGGGATGGATCCTAGTGGTCCACCAAGGACTCCCTTTTACCCTTTCTCCGTCTCTGCCATTCTCTCCACTCGGATCGCCCCCTCCCCTCTCCCTCTCTTTCTCTCTCTCTCTCTCTCTCTCTCCGTTCAACCCTCTCTAAAATTCTCCCTCTTTTCCTTCTTCCTTCTCCCTTCCTCCCTTTCGCTTTACGCCACCATCTCTCTCCCCCTTTCCACTCCAAACTCTCCTCCTCGCTTCCTCCTCGGACCTCGGCCGCAAGCCTCTCGCTCCTTCCTTCTTTCTCGCTCTCTCCACTCTTCCTCCCCCTCCTCCTTCCTTTACGCCGTGTCCCAAATGACAATGTGTAAACTTCGTGCTCAAAACCCCGTGGCTCACCAGCCTAAGCTTTTCTCTCTCTCTCTCTCTCTCTCTCTCTTCGTTTCTCGTCAAGATAGATCTTACGCGTCATGCCAAGAATGTCCCTCAGGGTCAGAGAGGAAAAGTACGTGGGGAGAGAGAGAGAGAGAGAGAGAGAGAGAAAGAAAGAGAGAGAAGAGAGAAGGCCGCACGCTTGGATTATTCGCGATAAATATTTACGCGGAGGAGTTGTATTCGTTCATTGAAAAAGCGCAGCGATCCTCGTCGTTCGCGCGAATCGAGCCACTTCTTCGTTCCACCCACCCACGATGTTTAATCTTCGTGCACGCTACGATGTGTTTTGCGGTGGGCCGCGGTCCAAGTGATAGATCCGAGGTCCGATGATATCTGAAATCGTTAGAAAAAAGCGTTACAACGCGAGAACGATTGGATCGTGATGATTAGATACTTTTATTAATAACAAATCCCTCCTGCCTCCTGTTAAAAAATACTCTTTTCCCGCGAGCTTTTAACGCGATGGAAGGATAAAAAAAAAAAAAAGAGAAAAGGGAACGCGATGGTCTCGCGAGGCGAGTATTTTCGTGATACATGAAACAGTGGAATGGAAATACGATTAAACGCGGGGATAATAATATCCTCTGCCCCTCTCCCCTCCCTCCCTCCTCCCCCCGCTTCAGTTAAGATTACGTAGTAGAGTCTAGATTCAGTGGCGGATACAAAAGTACCTACTACGCGTGTACTCGACTCGTATCAAAAAGCGGGAGGGACACAAAGCGTCTCCGTAATAAAGGAGAAAGAACAATAGCAGAAAAATAACCCGAGTTGCATTCGTGTCCCGTTAGCGTCTCTTCTATTTTACTGCTGCATCTCTTTGCACGCTACCTATGCGACTACATAAATTTCAATGTTCTTTCGCGAATCCCAGGCGCAAATCCCTTCGATTCCCTCTCCCGTTCCGGGACAAACCATCTCCAATGCCAATTTCTCGATTGAAAAGGGGAAAAAAAGAAGAAAAGAAAAAAAAAACCCGAAACGAAACGAATGGATCCTCTCTCTCTCTCTCTCTCTCTCTTTCCTCCATCAACGATAAACGTATCCCAAGGCGGATACCATCGCTTTTAAATCATTTTCGAAGCGAAATTTCGGCCCGAAAAAAATCTTCGAATCTACGAGCTCATCGACCGTGTGTCGAATTCCTCGCGGGAGGGAGGAGGGACAAACAACATGTGACACGTTTCCGTGTAGTATAATTTTTGCCGCTCCTCTCTCTCTCCTCCTTCCTCCCTCGCAAAGCATGTGCGGACCACACATCATACACTTGACGCGCATAAATATCATTATCTCTCCAACAGGCCGCGTATAACTCGATTTGGAGGCGGATCGAATTCCCTCCTCCCCCTCGCGGTTTCCCTCTTCGACATCATCATAACCCTCTTCCTTTCCATTCATCCAGGTTGCGGCCTCTTGCGAAGACCTCTTCCTTTCGACGACGAGAACGACACACGCCCACGCCTCTCGCAAGCGGACGACACGTTCAAAAACGTGAAAATGGACGGATAAAGATTGGCGGTTCTCATAGAGATTTGGTTTACAGATTCTCATAGAGACGAGCTATCGTAGCACGAGACGATGCACGGGATGTGCGGGTGGTGGAAAAATGGCGCGCGGCCCTTCTCGCCGTCGAATTTTCGCCGGGTTGATCGCGATAATCTAATCAACGATCCAGAAATCGTGTCGATGATATCGTGTCAGGGCCGAGCCACCTGGAGTGACCCACCTGACCCTCGCTGCACACGAAGACGCGAGAACGACGAGAGAGAGAGAGAGAGAGAGAGAGAGAGAGAGAGAGAGAGAGAGGAAGAGGGAGAGGGAGAAGGAGGCGGAGGACGAGAGAAGGATTCGAAGGAGAAGGAAGGGGGAGAAGGGTGGGTAGAGAGAGGGGAGGTAAGCGAGAGAGAGAGAGAGAGGGAGAGGGTCAAAATCCCCTGGCCATCTCCCGCGCACCCTAGGAATTCCTTGCTGCGGCGGCGATAGGGGTGCTTTGTCACCCCTTTCGTGGCTTTCCAGCCCCACCGAGCAGCCTCTACCCCGTCTGGAGGGGATTGTAGGGATGCTGTCGTCATGGATACCCGTGCACCGGTGGGGATGGAGCATAGAGGGCCGACGGTGGCATTGATCGCTGCGCCCGTGGACCATCACGGTGTTGCCACGGGTGTAGAAGGGGTGAATACAAACCCCCCACTCCCCCTTACTCGCGCGGTCCTACCGCACACGCATTATGGACTTCGTATTCGTACGAAAGCATGCGTCCAAGTATGGACTTACGTGCTTATGCGCGCCTGGCGTGAATGATTCGCGACACGAGAGCTCCGTTATATCAGCCGGTATGCAGACGCCGCGACACTGTTTCCTTCCTTCGTCTTTCGCCGGTCCCCAAGAAGCCAAGGGGTGGCAAAGATCGTGACGAGACGATAGATACGCGATGTCTATCGCGATTTCCGATTTCTCGAAACGAATACGCGCTTCGTGGTAGGGTTTCGTGTAACATTTCGATGGAGGACAGCTTCGCTCAAAAATCGCGTTTAAAATCGTTGAATGGAATGGAATTGTCCTGTATTCGAGCGAAAAGATGTTTGCGCGATGTTTGCATCGTTAGGAACGGTTTCGAGATGATAGGAAAAAAAAAAAAAAAAAAAAAAAGGAAAAGAAAAAAGAAAGGAAAAGTGGTACAAATTCTGGATAAATCATTTAGTCATTTGGGCGAGTAACGAAAGCTTTATCGCGATGGCGGATGACGTTAAACCTGGATAAAGGAGGTTTTTAACACCGTCGTAACCCCATTACGCGTCGCGTCACCCTCCCTCTCCCCACATAGCAAGCAGCGGGGCTGCAACTCTCTCGGGATGGTTTCGGGAAAAATAAAAGATACGCGCCGAAAAATCCAACCTTTTCCTGAGCTTTCGTAATTTTCACACGCGGCGTGTCGCGCGATGAATCTTGATGAATTTGATTGATCGATGCTACCATTGTTTCAAAAAAAAAAAAAAAAAAAAAAGAAAAGAAAAGAAAAAAAAAGAAAAACTAATTCACCGTAGATAAAGAAAAATTTCACGAATCGTCGATGAACCGTGCGTTACAAATGATAGATAATTGGTTGCTCTTTCGCCTAAAGGGAAAAATATAACGTTGAATCGACGAGATGCTAGAATGCCTCGATCCTCCAATACTATCTATACTCCCCATCATTTCATAATTACTTTTTCGAGGTTGCCGAGGGTATCGATGAGCCAACCGATCCATCGAACGTTCACACATTGACACAAGCGTTTCTCGTTGATTTAATCTAGTGAACCTATACGGGATATAATCCTATCGCAATTTCCAAGTTCCGCGGGAGCCACACGTTATTCCGAAAATTCGTCCATTTTATTTTCATAAAACGATTCGTGCGTTCATCGTAACGGCGGATAAATCGTTTCGTTTCATCAAATTCGCGTCTCTCGTTCGATTATCACCCACGATAATCTTCCTTTCCTCCAATTCTCCAACGACCTTGAAAACCATCTCGACGAGTTCCGCCCCACGATCTTCAAGCGAACCTTTGAAACCGATCTTCTTCTATCTAATGATAAGCAACTTGGATCATCCCGTTGCTCGTTACTTGGAGATATTCCAAAATGATCGACGATACCCTCGATATCGAGTAAATTCGAGTACCGATCTTTCCTCGTGCATCTCTCTCTTTCAATTTCTTTCCCATTCTTTCTTTTATTATTTCAAGCAAACATGATTGTTCTTTTTTTTCTTTCTCTTTTATCGAAGAGTTCCTTCGCAAGAGGAGAAGGGAAACGGGCTTCTCTAGATCGAGCTGTTATTATAAAACTGCAGCGCTCACTTTATATACCCGATTTATATATTTAAACCTCCCTCTGAACCGAATCAACGTTAATAACGAACATCCGTTTCAAAAACTTTCAACGAAGAAGAAAACGAACTCGCATCTCGGTCGTTTCCTCCACGAAGGTACGCACGAGGGATGATGCCGACTTCACGTTTCCTCCAGTTGTTATTGCTCACCGTCGTTGGTTACAAGGAGGATGCGATTGTACGTACATCGATGCGTCGAATCGAGGCGTAACACGCGACGTCCACTTTGTGCAGGGAGGCGCACAAGTCCCCAACCACGCATCGAGCGGGCGCACAGCGTATCAATAATAAATGGCACACGCATCGTTAAATCGATGCCTCGAACAATTACACCGCCACTGTTCGACGCCGGTTTCCGATTAGATCGCGTCAAACGGCGACGGATACGTGCCTGATCGATGACTTGATCAGCCGGGAAGCTTGGGAACTAACCGGCCCCCGTTCCTGCCATCGGATTTTGCTTTTGCTAATTAAAAAATTCCACGCCAAGTCCGAGATTTCCTCTCGTCGCCGCAGAGAACGGCCCCCCTCCCCCTACGAGCAAATCCAATACCACAGCGCCAACACACCCATATATTTAATTCCTTCCACGGACACTGTATGAACACGCATTAGAATAATTCTACCCAAGTATTTTACGCGAGTTAACATCCCCTTTTTTAAGCAAACGATTCAACAACCTTTCAAAAAATTCGACAAAGATTCCTTATCATATATATCGTAGATAAAGAATTGCAACAACTTTCGAAACTTTGGTAAAAAATTAAACCCGAGGATCTTCGTTCCTCGTCAGTGTATCGAAAGAAGAAACATGGATGTCGATGGTCCCGTCGACTGATATATCGGAGAAGCAATCGCGTTCTTTCTTCCACGTAGTTGCGTAAGGAAGGGAATAGGGAGGGGGAGGAAAAAAAGGCGCGTTCAGAATGTCGAGCGCAATATAACGCGCTCGCTTAGAAGGCGCAGGCACGCGCGGAACGCTTTTCGGCTCGCTCAGTTAAGGGGATGCGTTAGGGGTTGCACAGCCTATCTATCTGTGCGCAACGCAACGCAGATTCTTCCGCGGAGCGAGTTAAACTCGCGAGAAAACTGGACGCACGAGTCAAAAGATTTTATTCTTTTCTCTCCTTTTTTTTTTTTTTT